>NC_050180.1:35174192-35186692 GCF_008315115.2 Sander lucioperca | reverse complement strand
ATTTTATAAAATGAAAGTTTCAGTATAAATACTGATCAGTTGCAAATGTTAGCTAAAGATCGCTAGCCGCTAATGCTAACTAAAGATCGCTAGCAGCTAACGTTAGCTACAGATCATTAGTTAATTTGCATCACTGTCACTACCCGATGTGAGTCGAGTGCAGATGTGAGTTGCGCATGCGTCACTTTGCGACGAGTGCAGAGGTGAGTTGTGCATGCGTCACTTTGCGACAAGTAGCTTACAACATGCTAACGAGAGACTTCTGTAATGTCAATACAGTAAAAATGGACCTACGTAGCGAAGTTCGTTCACTGCTGGCTGCAAGTTAGCAATCAGACACAACAAGGGCTGTCACGTGAATGGCGTTTTGAGCTAAGGTTAGCAATTAAACAATCATAGATGGCTAAAACATTTTTGAAATGACTGCTAGCTACAAGTTAGCAATCAAACACAACAAAGGTTATGGCCAAGGGTAGCGCACGGCAATATTCACCGTTGATAGCGTACTTTAGCCGGCTCTTGTAAAGTAGAAGCTAAAGTAAAGAGTTAAAATTATATACCGTTAGAAAGGTAAGAAGTTACACTTTAGTTTTACACCATTAAATTAACTGAAAACATTAATAGATGATTTATATTCGTGTTTGAACAGATATTTTGATAGTACGTTAGCCAATAAGTGTCCGAACGTGGACAGTGACGGAGAGAGGAGGAGGAGGAGGAAAGGGAGAGAGGAGGAGGAGGAAAGGGAGAGAGGAGGAGGAGGAGGAGGAGGACGAGGAAAGGGGGAGAGAGAGAGAGAGGAGGAGCTGCTTAATTTCTTTCCCTTGGACACAGACAGCCAGTCTGGGACTTATGTAACACACATATTCAGGGTTTTGGTGCATGTGTAACACAAGCAGTTATATTGTGTACATCAACTGATTTCAATGAGTCATTTTTATAATCAGGGAACACTGCTTCTGTGATTAGTTCTTGATTTAGGCCCCAGCACCTGTATAAATTAACCTGAATGCCAGAATATCACTTGCCTCACAAAATCTCTGTGATACATGAACATTATAATATTTTGTAGAATTATTAGAGTTACTAATATGTTGGAGAGTTATTGTTGGGTATTCAAGTATTGTAATAGTATACAGGGCTCTAGAAATGCGACCAAAATTTGTAAGGGTGTGACTAAGATTTTTCCTAGGTCGCACCGGTGCACCTAACGTCCTCGCATCCGCTGCCTCTCCACCAACGAAGCGATGTCGTTTATATCGATATGGTTTAATGTTGCGTTACATTATCCATTCCTTCTGTAAAGCCGTGCCTGTGTTTGGATCTCTCCTCCGTGCAGCCCCCCCCTCATTCACTCACACACGGCCCACCTGCAACATGCAGACAGACACAGCACCGCCGGTCCACACTGCTGACATTTGTCTACAGTTTTAATTGTTATTAATACAGCTGTATATTGTTAAGTATGAGAGGGAAAGCTGTATTATTACCACAGCTGTATATTAAGTATGAGAGGTAAACCTGTATTGGTACCCGTGTTTACGCTGGTAACTCTCTGTTATTGCGGCCGCCACATTAGAAAAACACATTAGAAGTTATTAAAGGAACACGCCAACTTATTGGGCCTTCAGTTTATTCACCGTATCCCCCTGAGTTAGACAAGTCCATACATACTCTTCTCATCTCTGTGCGTGCTCTAACTCTGTCTGACGGGTTAGGGGTTGATGGCTGTGTCTCATGTTACGTTGTTTTTTGTACATGCTGTGACTCTACAAATCACAACATGTAAATAGGAACATGTTGGCGTTATTTTGTCACTTATTCGGAGCAGTAGGCTAGATGGAACTAGTTACCTGCATGATCTGTGCTAGGCTAAGCTACCGGTGGAACCGTCAGACAGCATTACAGCACACACGGACACGAGAAGGGTATGTATGGTATGTAGCCTGCTGGACCTGGGTGAGAGATGTGACCCATGGCCACATTATCATAGTTCATAAAAATATTAGCGCAGTAACGATTTCATAGCCTACAAAAGACATGTGTAACGGCGCTGACCCGCCAAAGCGCATTCAACCCGTGCTGGACCCATTCATAATGAGTCAGCCGTCACTAGATATTGAGGAGGTTGTTTACTCATGTTGAAAACCTTTGTAATTATTTTAAAATGATTTTCACAGAGCCATCATGTTAAAAAGGAGGAAGAGGATACGGCCTGCTGATGACGCAGTGTCGTATATTCTGTCTTCAAGGGACAAGCCTCTGTTCAAAGAAATCTTTATTGATAGTAACAAAGGTACGGGGATGTCCTTTCAGGGGCAGCCTATTACACAAGTGCATTTCTCAGTACTATTCATTTACATACATACAGAATGGTTGAAATGCCTCAATGTTTCTTCTAATCAAATTTATATTTGTGTATATATATGTATGCATATTTGTGTCCTCACAGGAAGAGGAGTGTTTGCGAGTCAGCCCATTGAACAGGGAGCTTTTGTCTTGGAGTACAGGGGTGAACTACTATCAAAGGAAGATTGCCAGTCTAGACAATACTCTGATAAACAGAGTACATTCCTGTACGAGTTTCAATGGCAGAAACGTCACTGGTGGTAAGCATGTAAAAACGCATGTTTTGTAGAGATCAGGGAAATTCTAATTAAAGACCTGAAACAAAAGCTTGAATAGTTTATGGATGAATGAAAGCAAGATCAATATTTTAATCACACATGGAAGGTGGATTGCAACAGTGAATTCTAGTGAATCATTTTTGGTTCGTAACTTTTAACTATCACATAAGTCTTGACATTTTAGGCTAATGGAAAGAGCTTTATCTGGATCAGGCATTTCTCCGATCACAGGTCATACAGTTACAGCTGATGTTTTGTGTTTTTAAAAGGCTGTGAAGATGTATACACTTAAAATTTAAATCAAATGAAATTTGATATTTATTATTAATATGGTTAATGTGTAGTTTTTCTTCTGTCTTTTAGTATCGATGCATCCAGAGAGGATGGATCCCTTGGAAGATTAGTAAATGACAACCACAAATCTCCAAACTGCATCATGAAAAAAATCATAGTCAACGACAGGCCACATTTGTGCTTATTTGCTGTTAAGAATATTGAAGCGGGAACAGAAATTGATTACAACTATGGTGATTCACAATGGCCGTGGCGTAAAAAGGTGAGATGGTTAGATTTATACTGATACATACAATTTGAGGATTTAAAGTGTGTGTAAATGTCCTGAATGGTACATGTACTTTTGTATTCCTTCAATATTTATATTAATCTGATTGTCTGTGTAACTGGATATCGATGTGATTGCTCGATCTATATGATTTGATCAATATTAGTTCTTATTTTTTATATAAATTCCAGGTGACAAGCCACCAGACAGAGACGCTCCCTGTTGATCAAACATCCCATGAGGATTCAGACATCGATGCTGCTACCACACAGGTAATGGAGTAATGTACACACAAAGTATTTGTTGAATTCCACACTATGTAATTCTATTATCAACAAAGGGATTTTGTTCATATTTCTTTCCTGATACAGCTTTTCTGTCTGAGTTACTTACTGAGTGATGTAGTAGACTTCTGATTGAGGGAACAATGTTAATCTGAACTAACAATTTTCTAGTCAACTTTCATGTGACCAGTTAACCTGACACACACACACACACATATGTTTCTAGTGGTATACTTATGGGGTCCAGTTGAGCTCACACATATATGTTTCTAGTGGTATACTTATGGGGTCCAGTTGAGCTCACACATATATGTTTCTAGTGGTATACTTATGGGGTCCAGTTGAGCTCACACACATATGTTTCTAGTTGTATACTTATGGGGTCCAGTTGAGCTCACACACATGTATACGTTTCTAGTCTTATCTTGGTGGGGTCCTCCCGTATGTATATCACTCTTAAGTGATTTTACATCATTTCAGCATCTTTCAATATTTAAACTCAAGTTGTTACAGGTAACATTTTTCATACACACTACCTTTTCTAACTTGTGAATCTCTCCACATACATGATTACTGTCAGTTCTTAATGTGTTCTTGTTTTTTTATATAAATTCCAGATGACAAGCCACCAGACAGAGACGCTCCCTGTTGATCAAACATCCCATGAGGATTCAGACATCGATGCTGCTACCACACAGGTAATGGAGTAATGTACACACAAAGTATTTGTTGAATTCCACACTATGTAATTCTATTATCAACAAAGGGATTTTGTTCATATTTCTTTCCTGATACAGCTTTTCTGTCTGAGTTACTTACTGAGTGATGTAGTAGACTTCTGATTGAGGGAACGATGTTAATCTGAACTAACAATTTTCTAGTCAACTTTCATGTGACCAGTTAACCTGACACGCACACACATATATGTTTCTAGTGGTATACTTATGGGGTCCAGTTGAGCTCACACACATGTATATGTTTCTAGTCTTATCCTGGTGGGGTCCTCCCGTATGTATATCACTCTTAAGTGATTTTACATCATTTCAACACCTTTCAATATTCAAACCCAAGTTATTACAGGTATAATTTTACACTTCCTGAGCTGTTACATGTTCATAAAGGGCAGTTGGAATGTGATCCACTGCACCCCATATGTTATTATGAGATTTGTTGAGACCTCTAGAAAAGCCCATTGACTTACCTTTAAGCTATATTGGCGCTTTTCCATTACATGGTACCTGCTCGACTCGCCTCGACTCTACTCGCCTTTTTTGGTTTTCCATTACGAAAAAAAGTACCTGGTACCTGCTAACAGGTACTTTTTTTAGTACCTCCTCAGTCGAGGTTCCAAGCGAGCTGAGGCGACCCGAAAAGGTGACGTGAAAGTGACAGACGGGGGTGTCCTGAACAAACCCGCTATTTTCAAATAGTTCAGCCAGCTGTGTTTTTTTTTGCTGCCTCCATCTTCTTTAGAAACTAAATGTGTCTTCTGGCAACAACACACCTTCGACATTGTGTGTGTGTGTCGTGTTAGGTCATGGCAGTTTACTGCGGTGCCGCTTGTTTCAGTTCTGCGGAGGCTCCAGGCAGAGCTTTCACCGTATCCTAAGTACACACACACACACATGCTGGCTCGATGCACACACCAGCTGACAAATGTATACATCAGGCCACATATTACACAGGCTACGGAGAAAGCTCAGCGTGGAGCCTCCACAGAACTGTAAAACAAGCTCAAGTGCGCTGGTGTGTGCGTCGAGCCGGCAAGACGACCAGCCACGCTGAGGAGGTACTAAAATCTGCAATGGAAAACGGACGCACAGTGTGTAGAGTCGAGTAGAGTCGAGGCGAGTCGAGCAGGTACCATGTAATGGAAAAACGCCATATGCTGTTTCAGAAACATTTCTCTTACTAGATAACCTGTGTAACTTGTGAATCTCTCCACATACATGATTACTATCAGTTCTTAATGTGTTCTTGTTTTTTATATAAATTCCAGGTGACAAGCCACCAGACAGAGACGCTCCCTGTTGATCAAACATCCCATGAGGATTCAGACATCGATGCTGCTACCACACAGGTAATGGAGTAATGTACACACAAAGTATTTGTTGAATTCCACACTATGTAATTCTATTATCAACAACGGGATTTTGTTCATATTTCTTTCCTGATACAGCTTTTCTGTCTGAGTTACTTACTGAGTGATGTAGTAGACTTCTGATTGAGGGAACAATGTTAATCTGAACTAACAATTTTCTAGTCAACTTTCATGTGACCAGTTAACCTGACACGCACACACATATATGTTTCTAGTGGTATACTTATGGGGTCCAGTTGAGCTCACACACATGTATATGTTTCTAGTCTTATCCTGGTGGGGTCCTCCCGTATGTATATCACTCTTAAGTGATTTTACATCATTTCAACACCTTTCAATATTCAAACCCAAGTTATTACAGGTATAATTTTACACTTCCTGAGCTGTTACATGTTCATAAAGGGCAGTTGGAATGTGATCCACTGCACCCCATATGTTATTATGAGATTTGTTGAGACCTCTAGAAAAGCCCATTGACTTACCTTTAAGCTATATTGGCGCTTTTCCATTACATGGTACCAGCTCGACTCGCCTCGACTCTACTCGCCTTTTTTGGTTTTCCATTACGAAAAAAAGTACCTGGTACCTGCTAACAGGTACTTTTTTTAGTACCTCCTCAGTCGAGGTTCCAAGCGAGCTGAGGCGACCCGAAAAGGTGACGTGAAAGTGACAGACGGGGGTGTCCTGAACAAACCCGCTATTTTTAAATAGTTCAGCCAGCTGTGTTTTTTTTTTTTTGCTTCCTCCAGCTTCTTTAGAAACTAAATGTGTCTTCTGGCAACAACACACCTTCCACGTTCTGTGTGTGTGTCGTGTTAGGTCATGGCAGTTTACTGCGGTGCCGCTTGTTTCAGTTCTGCGGAGGCTCCAGGCAGAGCTTTCACCGTATCCTAAGTACACACACACACATGCTGGCTCGATGCACACACCAGCTGACAAATGTATACATCAGGCCACATATTACACAGGCTACGGAGAAAGCTCTGCGTGGAGCCTCCACAGAACTGTAAAACAAGCTCAAGTGGCCTGATGTTTATACTTGTGCGCTGGTGTGTGCGTCGAGCCGGCAAGACGACCTGCCACGCTGAGGCGGTACTAAAATCTGCAATGGAAAACGGACGCACAGTGGGTCGAGGCGAGTAGAGTAGAGTCGAGTAGAGTCGAGGCGAGTCGAGCAGGTACCATGTAATGGAAAAACGCCATATGCTGTTTCAGAAACATTTTTCTTACTAGATATCCTGTGTAACTTGTGAATCTCTCCACATACATGATTACTATCAGTTCTTAATGTGTTCTTGTTTTTTATATAAATTCCAGGTGACAAGCCACCAGACAGAGACGCTCCCTGTTGATCAAACATCCCATGAGGATTCAGACATCGATGCTGCTACCACACAGGTAATGGAGTAATGTACACACAAACTATTTGTTGAATTCCACACTATGTAATTCTATTATCAACAAAGGGATTTTGTTCATATTTCTTTCCTGATACAGCTTTTCTGTCTGAGTTACTTACTGAGTGATGTAGTAGACTTCTGATTGAGGGAACAATGTTAATCTGAACTAACAATTTTCTAGTCAACTTTCATGTGACCAGTTAACCTGACACACACACACACACACACATATATGTTTCTAGTGGTATACTTATGGGGTCCAGTTGAGCTCACACACACACATATGTTTCTAGTGGTATACTTATGGGGTCCAGTTGAGCTCACACACATGTATATGTTTCTAGTCTTATCTTGGTGGGGTCCTCCCGTATGTATATCATTCTTAAGTGATTTTACATCATTTCAGCATCTTTCAATATTTAAACCCAAGTTGTTACAGGTAACATTTTTCATACAAGCTACCTTTTCTAACTTGTGAATCTCTCCACATACATGATTACTATCAGTTCTTAATGTGTTCTTGTTTTTTATATAAATTCCAGGTGACAAGCCACCAGACAGAGACGCTCCCTGTTGATCAAACATCCCATGAGGATTCAGACATCGATGCTGCTACCACACAGGTAATGGAGTAATGTACAAGCTGTTGCACAAAGTATTTGTTGAATTCCACACTATGTAATTCTATTATCAACAAAGGGATTTTGTTCATATTTCTTTCCTGATACAGCTTTTCTGTCTGAGTTACTTACTGAGTGATGTAGTAGACTTCTGATTGAGGGAACAATGTTAATCTGAACTAACAATTTTCTAGTCAACTTTCATGTGACCAGTTAACCTGACACACACACACACATATATGTTTCTAGTGGTATACTTATGGGGTCCAGTTGAGCTCACACATATGTTTCTAGTGGTATACTTATGGGGTCCAGTTGAGCTCACACACATGTATACGTTTCTAGTCTTATCTTGGTGGGGTCCTCCCGTATGTATATCACTCTTAAGTGATTTTACATTATTTCAGCATCTTTCAATATTTAAACTCAAGTTGTTACAGGTAACATTTTTCATACACGCTACCTTTTCTAACTTGTGAATCTCTCCACATACATGATTACTATCAGTTCTTAATGTGTTCTTGTTTTTTATATAAATTCCAGATGACAAGCCACCAGACAGAGACGCTCCCTGTTGATCAAACATCCCATGAGGATTCAGACATCGATGCTGCTACCACACAGGTAATGGAGTAATGTACACACAAACTATTTGTTGAATTCCACACTATGTAATTCTATTATCAACAAAGGGATTTTGTTCATATTTCTTTCCTGATACAGCTTTTCTGTCTGAGTTACTTACTGAGTGATGTAGTAGACTTCTGATTGAGGGAACGATGTTAATCTGAACTAACAATTTTCTAGTCAACTTTCATGTGACCAGTTAACCTGACACACACACACACACACACACATATATGTTTCTAGCCTTATACTTATGCGTCCAGTTGAGCTCTCACACACACGTTTTAAGTCTTATAGTTATAGGGCCCTATTTTAACGATCTGAAACGCAAGTAGCTTTGTGGGCGGATCTCGGGCGCTGTTGCTATTATACCGGCGGGATAAATGACTCTTGCGCCCGACGCATATCTAAAATGGGTTGGTCTGAAGTAGCTACATTACTCATAGGTATGGTTTGGGCGTAACGTGCAATAAACCAATCAGAGCATCATCTCACATTCCCTTTAAAAGCAGGCGCACTTGTTCCATGGCGGATTGCTATTATGATGGCGGATTTGCCAGGCGCACGCCAGGAGCGGTTCACAGCCAACGAGGCCGACGTTCTCGTCATGGCTGAAGCAGGAGCTGTCCGGGATGTGGCAAAGTATTAATGGTGGCGATGTTGCTGCGGCCTCTCGGGCGCATCTCCTCAAGTCTGGAGAGGATTGCTGCAGCCATGGAGTGTGGGCCTCCAAACACACCACCTGCTCCTGTTGTGCCCCTTCCTCCCCCCACTCCATCTCCGTCCATCCGCTCCACCAGGAGCACATCGCGTATTGGCACTCCCAGCCCCTCAAGTGTCCAATCCCGCCGTAGTTCAACATCACATCTCCTTAAGTCCTCTAATATTTCCTCATTTATGTCATCAACACATCCATGATTCATGGAAATGTTGTGGAAAACACAGCAAGCCACAAAGAATGCTGCGACTTTTTGAGGACTGTACTGTAAAGTTCCTCCTGACCTATCCAAACACCTGAAGCGCATTTTCAGTAATATTTTTCCTTGTATTTATGTATGGTTTGCAAAAATGGGAACTGCTGCGTCCGTGTAGATGAGAGAAGCAAAGTGTATGCTGACTTTAGACTAGCGCCACTGACTTTAGACCAGGTTTTTCCTGGTCTGTGGTGGAATTGTTTTCTGAAACTGCAAAATAGCACCAGGGAACGTTTGCGCCTGAACACGCCTCCTCTTTTCGCTGAACCGCCCCCGGGAGCGCAAATTCATTCCCTAATTTACCGACGTGCATCTGTGGAGGCAAAAGTCCACTGTGCGTCGGGTGCAAAATAGGAATGATGCATGCATCGGTGTACAAAGTCAATTGCGCTGGGTGGAAGATAGGGCCCATAGGGTCCAGTTGTGCTCTTACACACAAACACGTTTCCAATCTTATCCTGGTGGGATCCGCAATTATTAATATCACGTCATCATTTCAACACCTTTCAATATTTAAACTCAAGTTGTTTCAAGTTATTACAGGTAATTTTACACTTCCTGAGCTGTTACATGTTCATAAAGGGCACTTTAGAAGTGATCCACTGCACCCCATATGTTATTATGAGACACGTTGAGACCTTTAGAAAAGCCCATGGACTTACCTTTTAAGCTATATGCTGTTCCAGAAACATTTTTCATACCAGCTAACTTTTGTAACTTGTGAGTATCTCCATATACATGTTTACCATCAGTTCTTAATGCGTAATGATTATTTTGTTATATTTAGGTGTGTACTGTCAAAGGTGTTTCCCTTGTGGATTATCTGTTAACTGATGAAACAGATGAGGATTGTATCGAAGACCAACCTCTGACTCCACACTGTGATGACATTTTTGGAAAGCAGAGTAGGAGTGAAAACATTCTGGTATGCCTCAGATACTTTGAAAAATCAAAAATCTTTCCCTTGTGATTGATTCAATAGAATGTGAACAAAATTGGATAACCATACCTTGACATAACACCCTTTTTACAGATGGATAGAGTATCCGATTTTTCTGAGCCTCTGTATGATTCAAATGAGACTAAAGTGGAGGAAACCGATGAAGAGGATTCTATAATAGGCCATTCCAGTGTGCAAGCAGATGGGGAACTTGTTCCAAAGCTGAGAAGGACGAAAAGCATTCTGGTATGCCTCTACAAATGTTGTGCTGCACAATATTACTGAAGCGCCTGCACAGTTATTCCATGGGACGGTGCATAGGCTCTGCCGCCTGCTCGTACTTCAACACCGCTCACTTGCGCTCTAACTTCGGATAAACTTTTTTCCCTAAACATCTCCAAGGAGCCAGGGACTTTTGCTTTGTGATTCTTTCTCAAGGGATTGTCAGATTCCGTTTTGAAATGCTTTTTATTTTTTTGGAGTTGAATTGAAACTTCCCCTGATCTGTAGGAATCATTCTCTCCATTCAAGAGGATTGCGTTTGCATTAAAACCCCAGAAGCAACTATTTCCACAGTTATTCAGTGTCCCAAAAGTAGGCTACTCCAGAAGTCTTTTTGTTTTATCCTGCGCAGCTCCTCTCTCTGGGTCTGATGTCACGTCATGTCACATTGTCAACATGATACATAAAGCAGGACATAGTGGGTCATATGTCTAATGCTTTTTGAAAACTAAAGGCTTTCTTCTTCATAAAACGTGTCGGACATCATCACATTTTTGTATACATTTTTATTAATTTACTTAGTAAGCTACAGGACAGCGTCTTTCAAAACATGACCTGCGCGAAAGAGAAAAAAATGAATGCGTTATTGTACCTAGCACTTATGAAAATGCACTTCTGAATGCGTCTCTGTCCCCAGCACATTTCAAACCAAACTGACGCCCATGTATATTTCTCAGTGACTGGGAAAAGTCCTTTTGCGATCTCTGAAACAAGTCAGTACTGCAATGAATGACTTAGATGATCAATCCAATTGTGTTTCAGTTCAGATTAGATATAAAGTTCTCAAACCTATAACATGTTCTTCTTTGCCTACGTAGGTAAACAAACTGCTGCCAAACGAAGCTGGACACCAGAGGAATGTGCATGCATGTGAATGCATCATGATGAGCCAAGTTCCAAGGAAACAGACTGTCAGCGCTGCATTACTGCCGAACCTCAAGCCCTTGCAAATAGAGACTGGAAAGCAGTTAAATTCTTCATCAAAAATCGAATTACTGCCCTGAGGAGAAGAAAACTATAGTGACAGCACTTCACTAAACGGGTAGAAACATTAGGCTGGAGGGAGAACCCCTAAAAGTGTTTGTGCTCTTTCTCTAGTAATTAGGGGTCCAAGCCCGAAGTGGCATGGGAACCGCATTTGCAAGGCAGTTTTAGTAGTTTTTTGTTCTCCTTGTATTCTTCTTGTGTTGTCCTGTTAGTTATTTTTTGTCTTCAATATAAAAAGCTGATCCAGACCAATCCATAATATTAACTTTTGAAGAAAAGTTTATATAAATGTTTTTTTTTCCACTTTAAATTTAAGTTTAAATGGACGGATAGTTCTTTATACTTTTTATTCTTATACTAAACTTTTACCAAGGAAATCATTTTTGGATTGTAATGAGATCATGACAAGTTGTGAGCATGCTTTTTTTTATTATTATTATTTTTACTTATCCCTCTTTCTACTTACTTACTTGACTTATACTTGATTTTCATATACATGTGAGAAGTAATGTAGTGACTCAAATACATGTTAAAAAATACATGCTCATTGAAGACAAAGCATTTTGTAGTTTTTTTATGCAAGGTTTTATGTAAATATTACTGATAGTTACCCCTAGAAACAACAATGTTAATTTAAAATGGCATTTGGGGCTGATTTGGAAGAGTCTCCATAGTTTTGGAAATGTTGAGTAGGAGCTCATTTTTTGAATATCATGTTAATGCGCTGTCTACCTAAAGATGATCCTTGTCAAGATGAGGCCAAACATGGTAGTGACTGAGCTAACCAGGGATTTTAATTGGTTGGTCCTGTAGATTCTTTGGTAATCAAGGACAAACCAGAGAAACCATTAAAGTCTCCAGATAGTAACATTGGTCCCTGCTAATGTATAAAACAAGGAAATGTGTGAGTGGAGCTCACAAGTCCTGAATGCTAGAAACGAGCCCCACAAGTGGCGAAAAAACTAGCATGGAGAAAAAAGTTTTGAATTCTGTTAAATTGAAGTGGTATTTGTGATTAGGAACTGCTCTTTTTATTGCCTGATTTTTTACAAAGGTGTAGAACCACTGTAAAGGGTGGACCCCACAATTGGGTAAA
>NC_050180.1:35162786-35173992 GCF_008315115.2 Sander lucioperca | reverse complement strand
TTGATCTACCCCGACCCATGACCGACGAAATGCCACCGTAGACCCCGACGTCTCCGGACATGAACACAACACACCGCAACGTGTCAGGAACATGTGTCACAGAACACACACACACTCACCACACACACACCACACACACACACACACACACACACACACACACACAGACACGACAGTACAGACAGACATGACAGACACACACACTACCTACAGACTCGACTCACATCAACAGGCCCCAGCCCATGCCCACACCGTCACCACATAACACACCACACCCACACACACGCACACAGAGCAAACACCACACCGTAACACACACACAGTAACACACACACACACACACACACACACACACAGTAACACACCACCAATCCAGTACACAACACACACAGTAACACACACCACAGTCAACGACACACACAACACAGAAATACAGCACACACACACTCAGTAACACAACACACAAAAAGTAACACGACACACAGTAACACACACACACACAACTGTACACAAACACAGTAACACAGTACACATCACACACAGCACACCACACTCATAACACACCACACACACACACGACACAGTAACCACAACACACACACACACACACACAAACAGCAACACACACCACACACACACACTAGAGCAGCTACACACACACACACACACACACACACAGTAACACACACACACACACACACATCATCAGTGCGCTCCACACACACACACACAGTACACAGCAGTAACCACAGTACACACACACACCTACACACACACACACACACGAGCACACACAGTACACACACCACATTTAGTTTCAGTTGGTAACCCTGATTCATGTGGCGTGCTCGGACCATCAGCTTCTCCTGCTGTGTTGTCCAATCAGGTCCACTGCGGGTCAGGTGCACCACCATCACGGCTTCCCTTCCTCAACCACACTCAGTTCGCCGCCCTCAGTCCTCCGGCCATGCCGGCTGACTCCCGTCCTGCATCAGCGCCACCATCGCACAAGCGGGCTCAGGTGACACCTGCGTGACACATGTTACGGCTCAGCGGGTGGTTCTGGAGTAAAAAGCCCGTTTCAGCGTCCCGTACCGGACGGCGTCTTCAACGTGTAGTTTAAGCCAAGGACCCCTCACTGAAAGAGGTGACGAGCAGGGACCCCCTACTGACGTATACTGGAGTAAAATTACGTAGCCTATTAACTGGGCTGCTCAAGCCTTTATTACACTTTCAGTGGCCTAGAATACTAAAGCTGCTTCACATACGCGTATCATGTTCTTTGCAGTTTAAACTGTTCTTTGCACGACCAATCCAATATGTGTTGTTGTTGTGGATGGGCACAATCATAGGCGCCGATAATACCGTGGGTGCTCCACGGAAAATACTGGGGTGCGGGTCAGTTGCGTCTGAGAAGGTCCTAGATTCTTAATATACAGCTCTGGTCCCTGACTGCGGTTTCTCCGCTGTGGTCAGCGCGCGCGGGTCCGTCTGCCCTCGTCACATGGCGCGTCTGCGTACGTGCGCTGCGTGGTCGGTCCAGAGTGTCAGCGCTGGACGCAAGAGTCAAGATGGCGCGTCCACAACGTCCTGAGCGCCGGTCCTGCTGAACAACATCTTCTCCTCTCTGACGGGCGAGTCAGAGCCGGTACGCTCTTGCTCGGTGGTGTTTTTAAGCCCCCAACGCGACTTCAAGGCACCTAACCCTAACTTAAAACCGTAACCATACTTAACCCTACACCGTAACCATGGCTGTGTCTCAAACCGCCTACTGCACACTTCAAACACTAGTGTTTTAAGTATATCGTGTAGATAACGCAAAAAGTCAGAGCACTGAAAGTACAGGATGAGCCCCTAAAAACGGTCAAAAAGTTCAGTGTGGAGCGATGGACGCTATCGCACTAAACGGGCGCCGGTCTGGACTACAAAGCTGAAAGGGAGGGACCAGGGACGTAGATCGGCGCGATGTGACGAACGCGTCACGTGGGTTCTGGGCTTCTCCCGAATTTCACCCCCGAGCATAATGGCGGCTCGTTCAGAATACGATCTCATATTGTACTAAAATAGTTCACCGAAACTTGTTTCTGAAAACATTTTAAGAGAGAAATAGGCCGTGCAGTTGCTGAATCTGTCTTCATTTCAGATCAACAAAGGTCAGTTTAAAAGATTTTCGTCAGATTTTGAGAGGCGGCGAGCCGAGCGACCGCTACTCATTTCTGGTAATATTTTAACGTAAGTGTCCTTTTGGGACATTACTAACCATCCAAAGTGGGCACTACGGCAGGAAGTGGTCAGTGACCATTAGCTGTGTAGTGACGGAAGTAGGCGGAATGAGACACAGCCCATAATTTTAACCCTAACTATAACCATAACCATTGCCGCGTTGCCTGGAATGCGACGTTGGGGGCTTAAAGGAACACGCCGACTTATTGGGACTTTAGCTTATTCCCCGTATCCCCCAGAGTTAGATAAGTCCATACATACCCTTCTCATCTCCGTGCGTGGTGTAACGCTGTCTGACGGCTCCACCGGTAGCTTAGCCTAGCACAGATCATGCAGGTGAACGGTTCCAGTAACCCTATTGCTCGAATTGTGACAAAGTGACAAAATAACGCCACCATGTTCCTATTTACATGTTGTGATTTGTAGAGTCACAGCGTGTACAAATAACAAGGTCACATGACACACAGCCATCTTCTAACCGTATATAAACTGGGAACTATATTCTCAGACAGGCGAAGCACTGCTACTCTCTGCTCGGTGCTTCTCAGGTGCTGCGAGCAGATCATTCCGCCCAAGTACTATATTCTTCTACCTGAGAATATAGTTCCCAGTTTGTTTACGGTTAGAAGATGGCTGTGTCTCATGTTACGTTGTTTTTTGTACACGCTGTGACTCTACAAATCACAACATGTAAATAGGAACATGTTGGCGTTTAATGTCACTTATTCGGAGCAGTAAGATTACTGGAACCATTCACCTGCATGTTATGTGCTGGCCTGATGCCGCTGGAACCGTCAGACAGCGTTACAACACGCACGGAGATGAGAAGGGTATGTATCGACTTGTCTAACTCTGGGGGTTACGGTGAATAAGCTAAATTCCCAATAAGTCAGCGTGTTCCTTAAAAACACCAAACACCACTCTCTTGGCTCAATGGTGTTTTAAAGCCCCCACGTGTCCTTCCAGGCAGCGCTGCGACCGTTGACTTCAAGGGCACCATAACCCTAACCTTAACCATAACCACTAACCAGCAGTATATTTTAAATAAGGGCTGTTTTATAGGCACATTTTAAACTCCATAGCTCTAAAAATGTTCAGAGCGTGAGCCTGGAGAGCAACAGAGCCTGGACCACGGCGGAGATAGCGGAGATAGCGGAGATAGCGGAGATAGCGGAGATAGCGGAGATAGCGGAGATAGCGTGGGTGCTTGGGTGCAGCCGCCCCAGGGCCACGTGCAAATTAGGGGCCCCTGAAACGCCGCCGATCTTACGTCACTTGACGAGAACGGGGCCCTCGCCAAGTGACACGTTGCAGATTATTAGCTGAAAGAAGCTAATTACTGCACATGATCTCACGTTGTGATAATCCAGCTCTTCTTATCAAACATATATACAATAGTGCCATGTCAGTTATATAGCGTGGCACTGATTGAGAGCTCTTGGCCTGTTCAGGACGATCGCTGTCCATCAGCTGTCACTGTCCATCAGCTGTCTCTGTCCATCAGCTGTCTCTGTCATCAGCTTGTCACTGTCCATGGTGCTGAAACATTTTACTTGACTGGCAAACTTCTTTCTTTGTTCATCAACACAAACTTGTCAAAAAATGTGGCTTTTCCTTGTGTTTTATTTGACTTATAGGCTTACTTGGCTCAACAAGTGGCACATTATAAAGTGCATTCATCATAATTTTAAAATGACTTGGTAGTAGAGATGCACCGATAGACCGGCCGGTGACCAGAATTGGCCGGTTTTCACGTGCTCGGCCATGGACCGTGACCGCAGGTCAGTCTGACATATGGTGATTTCATGCCGGTCACGCTCCAATTAACTGACAACATAAGTTTACCAGTTACAGTTCTCCAGACGCACGCACACACGGACCCCACAGCTAGAGGTGCAACGATTAAACGATTAATCGATAGTTGTCAACTATTAATTAATCACCAACTATTTTGATAATCGATTATCGTTGAGTCATTTTTTTATTAATAAAAATCAGATTTCTCTGATTGCAGCTTGTTAAATGTAAATATCTTCTAGTCTCTTATCTCCTCTGGGACAGGAAACTGAATATCTTCTGAGTTTTGGACAAACTGAGACATTTGAGGACGTCCTCTTAGGCTTTGGGAAACTCTGTTCCACATTTTTCACCATGTTTTGACATTTTTATAGATCAAACACTAATCGATTAATCGAGAAAATAATCAACAGATTAATCGACTATGAAAATAATCGTTAGTGCAGCCCTAGCGACAGCACGGTCTCTTTGTCCTTTCTCCTCAACTTCTCCGCCGTGTGTCGCGCTATTCTCCACATGTAGGAACCTGGTGATAACCTGCAACATGTCAGCTGTTTGGGAATTCTTCAGCGTGTGTGCAGAAGATAACAAGTTTGCAATATGCACACCTGCCATCAGCCATATTCTAACCGTATATAAACTGGGAACTATATTCTCAGAAGGCGAAGCTCTGCTACTTCTGTTACTTGGGCGGAGTGATCTGCTCGCAGCACCTGAGAAGCACCGAGCAGAGAGTAGCAGTGCTTCGCCTTTCTGAGAATATAGTTCCCAGTTTATATACGGTTAGAAGATGGCTGTGTGTCATGTGACCTTGTTATTTGTACACGCTGTGACTCTACAAATCACAACATGTAAATAGGAACATGTTGGTGTTATTTTGTCACTTATTGGGAGCAGTAGGCTAGATGGAGCTCGCTGTGCTCTGGGACTTTACCTCCAGGATCTGTGCTAAACTAGGCTAGATGGAGCCGGTTACCTCCAGGATCTGTGCTAAACTAGGCTAGATGGAGCCGGTTACCTCCAGGATCTGTGCTAAGCTAGGCTAGATGGAGCCGGTTACCTCCAGGATCTGTGCTAAGCTAGGCTAGTTGGAGCCGGTTACCTCCAGGATCTGTGCTAAGCTAGGCTAGATGGAGCCGGTTACCTCCAGGATCTGTGCTAAGCTAGGCTAGATGGAGCCGGTTACCTCCAGGATCTGTGCTAAGCTAGGCTAGTTGGAGCCGGTTACCTCCAGGATCTGTGCTAAGCTAGGCTAGATGGAGCCAGTTACCTCCAGGATCTGTGCTAAGCTAAGCTACCGGTGGAGCCAACAGAGAAGGGTATGTATGGACTTATCTAACTCTGGGGGTTACGGTGATTAAGACAAAGTCCCAATAAGTCGGTGTGTTTCTTTAACAGCGGTGATGTTGTGTATAGTTTAGGGTCCTTGCCACCACGACTTGAATGGTCTTCTTTTGACTGAAAGTACTGACAAACTACACTTTTTCTGCTCACGAGCTCCATTTCCACTTTTTCACAGCCTACTGCATTGAACGCTCCACCTACGTAAACACCTTCCCGTAATCAACGGCGCCGTCATTACGGCGACCAGCGTAGGGTTCGGTTCGGTGGGAAAACATTCTAAGGTTCGGCAGAAACCCAACCCCGTCAAAAAGCCCAATATTCAGCCGAATCAGAAGCCGAAATCCTGGATTCGTTGCATTAAAAACTAAACTAAAACTTCCCTGACATCAGCTTTGTTTTGAGGCTCGCTGAGTTTGTTCCATCATTCATCAAAGTGAAGATTGACCTGATCATGTGTCTTCATCTCTCTGTCAGACCAGTACATCATCCTGGGAGCTCAGAGGGACTCTCTGGGTCCCGGCGCCGTGACGTCCGGAGTCGGGACGGCACTCTTGCTGGAGCTGGCGCGAACTTTCTCCGCCATGGTGAAGAACGGTAAGATGACACAGGTGTGCTTCACAGAGGCGATAGACCTCAACAGTCCATAAGGATTTAGAATATCAGTCATAATGTCTAAACCATCTGAGGTAGACTGACCCCGAGCTACGTGGTCTAAACCATCCCATAATGTCTAAACCATCCCATAATGTCTCAACCATCCCATAATGTCTAAACCATCCCATAATGTCCAAACCATCCCATAATGTCTCAACCATCCCATAATGTCAACCATCCCATAATGTCCAAACCATCCCATAATGTCTCAACCATCCCATAATGTCTCAACCATCCCATAATGTCTCAACCATCCCATAATGTCCAAACCATCCCATAATGTCTAAACCATCCCATAATGTCTAAACTAAACCATCCCATAATGTCTCAACCATCCCATAATGTCTCAACCATCCCATAATGTCTCAACCATCCCATAATGTCTAAACCATCCCATAATGTCTCAACCATCCCATAATGTCTCAACCATCCCATAATGTCTCAACCATCCCATAATGTCTAAACCATCCCATAATGTCCAAACCATCCCATAATGTCTCAACCATCCCATAATGTCTGAACCATCCCATAATGTCTCAACCATCCCATAATGTCTCAACCATCCCATAATGTCTAAACCATCCCATAATGTCCAAACCATCCCATAATGTCTCAACCATCCCATAATGTCTAAACCATCCCATAATGTCTCAACCATCCCATAATGTCTAAACCATCCCATAATGTCTCAACCATCCCATAATGTCTAAACCATCCCATAATGTCTCAACTATCCCATAATGTCTCAACCATCCCATAATGTCTGAACCATCCCATAATGTCCAAACCATCCCATAATGTCCAAACCATCCCATAATGTCCAAACCATCCCATAATGTCTCAACCATCCCATAATGTCTCAACCATCCCATAATGTCTAAACCATCCCATAATGTCTCAACCATCCCATAATGTCTAAACCATCCCATAATGTCTCAACTATCCCATAATGTCTCAACCATCCCATAATGTCTGAACCATCCCATAATGTCCAAACCATCCCATAATGTCTGAACCATCCCATAATGTCCAAACCATCCCATAATGTCCAAACCATCCCATAATGTCTAAACCATCCCATAATGTCTAAACTAAACCATCCCATAATGTCTAAACCATCCCATAATGTCTAAACCATCCCATAATGTCTAAACCATCCCATAATGTCTAAACTAAACCATCCCATAATGTCTCAACCATCCCATAATGTCTAAACTAAACCATCCCATAATGTCTAAACCATCCCATAATGTCTAAACCATCCCATAATGTCTCAACCATCCCATAATGTCCAAACCATCCCATAATGTCTGAACCATCCCATAATGTCCAAACCATCCCATAATGTCCAAACCATCCCATAATGTCTAAACCATCCCATAATGTCTAAACTAAACCATCCCATAATGTCTAAACCATCCCATAATGTCCAAACCATCCCATAATGTCCAAACCATCCCATAATGTCTCAACCATCCCATAATGTCCAAACCATCCCATAATGTCCAAACCATCCCATAATGTCTAAACCATCCCATAATGTCTAAACTAAACCATCCCATAATGTCTAAACCATCCCATAATGTCTAAACCATCCCATAATGTCTGAACCATCCCATAATGTCTAAACCATCCCATAATGTCTAAACCATCCCATAATGTCTAAACCATCCCATAATGTCTCAACCATCCCATAATGTCTCAACCATCCCATAATGTCTCAACCATCCCATAATGTCTACGTGGTTGTGTAACGAAGGTTTCCCTTCATAGGACCCTTTTTTTCTGGAAAAGGGTCCTATGTTCCCCGCAATCTATCAATCTTTACAGTAGACTCTCAGCGTGGCCAGCAGGCCTACCGTCGCATGGCCCACCTTAGCTCCCACCCCTAATCATATTGTCTTGTGGAGAGTTTAGGGTTAGGGTTAAGGTTAGGGTTAGGCAAGTCCATTTCACTTTGGGAAAAAGCGTCTGCTAAATACCTGTCTTTAACCTTTTAACCCTTATTTGTTGAGCGTCGCGACGCACCTCAACTATCGCACGTTGAAAGTGAAAGAAAACATGTTGGAGCCTGCTCTCTCTGGGTGTGCTTATAAATTAAATAATGAGTTTGTGATCCAAGTTTTTTCATTGCTGATTGAACTAACATTCATTGAAAGGATCCCTTGGTCCAAGATAAAGTGACATAATTAGCAGAGCAGCCAAAGAGCTGCATGCAGCTCGAGACCTGCGTGTTTGCCACCCCTGACTAATCTTTCCTCGTCTAGGCCTATTGCATATGCACGTCAAACAGCCCGTAGGCCTACATAGGCCTATTTGCCATGGAATTTGGCAGTAATGGTGGAAAAAGTAACAGACCGGGGACATAGGATCCTTTTTCGAAAAAGTCTCATACAAAGAGGGGAACATAGGACCCAGGGAACATAGACACGCTCCCATGGAAAGGATCCCGACAGAGATAGACCTTTCTGTTAAAGAGTAAGATCCTTTTACTCCTGTCAGTACGTATTTTCTTGCCTTTGTTTTGGTAGTTGTGGTGTTTGGTGTTTTAAGTGTGTTTGTGTTTGTGTGCAGGTTTCAGTCCCAGACGGAGTTTGCTGTTCGTCAGCTGGGACGCTGGAGATTTTGGGAACGTCGGGGCGACTGAATGGCTGGAGGTTCGTCCAATCGCAGAGGAGGAAGGAATTAACCAACCCAAAGACATTCAGAGTTCAATATAATTAATAAAAATAACAATAATGTAACCTCTGTGCTGAGTCCCCTCCCTGACCTCTGACCTCTGTTTCCAGGGTTACCTGTCCATGCTCCACCTGAAGGCCATAGCCTACTTCAGTCTGGACCAGGCCGTCATGGGTAACAGATCTCAGCCAATCAGAGAGCTTCATTAATGTGTCAGCCATTGAAAGAGATAAAGTAAATGTCTGTGTCTCTATCTGCCTGTCTGTCTTTCTGTGTGTCTGTCTCTCGGTCTGTCTGTCTGCCTGTCTGTCTCTCTGTGTGTGTGTCTGTCTGTCTGTCTGCCTGTCTCTCTTCCTGTCTGTCTGTCTATCTATCTGTCTGCCTGTCGCTCTGTCTCTCTGCATGTCTGTCTCTCTGCATGTCTGTCCGTCTATCTGCCTGTCTGTATGCATGTCTGCCTGTCTGTCTCTCTGTTTCTCTGTCTCTCTGCCTGCCTGTCTGTCTGTCTCTCTGCCTGTCTGTCTGTCTGTCTGTTACTCTGCCTGTCTGTCTGTCTGCCTGTCTGTCTGTCTGCCTGTTTGTCTGTCTGCATGTCTGTCTCTCTGCCTGTCTGTCTGCCTGTCTGTCTCTCTGTGTGTCTGTCTGTTTGTCTGTCTGCCTGTCTCTCTTCCTGTCTGCCTGCCTGTCTATCTGTCTGCCTGTCGCTCTGTCTCTCTGCATGTCTGTCTCTCTGCCTGTCTGTCTGTCTGTCTGTTACTCTGCCTGTCTGTCTGTCTGTCTGTCTGTCTGTCTGCCTGTGTGTCTGCCTGTCTACATGTCGGCCTGTCTGTCTCTCTGTTTGTCTGTCTGCCTGTCTCTTTGTCTGTCTGTCTCTCTGCCTGTCTGTCTCTCTGTGTGCCTGCCTGTCTGTCTCTCTGCCTGTCTGTCTGCAGGTGATGATGTCCTGTCGGCCTACACCAGTCCTCTACTGATCGACCTACTGGACGCTGCCATCAGACAGGTCAATAATATATTTAGTTTATATATCAGGTCAATAATATATTTAGTTTATATATCAGGTCAATAATATATTTAGTTTATATATCAGGTCAATAATATATTTAGTTTATATATCAGGTCAATAATATATTAGTTTTATATCAGGTCAATAATATATTTAGTTTATATATCAGGTCAATAATATATTTAGTTTATATATCAGCAGCGCCTCATAAAGGGGAAATACAGGAAATGCACGAGGAGCATCGTGGGTAAATGAGTTTCTCCTCCATTTGGCACGTTGCTGAGTCAATATCCCGAATTCTTTTCTTGAAGTACACCAACTTGTTTTCTTAAAATATTTCAACTTTTCTTGAAGAACACCGAATTTTGTTTTGACTTTTTCTCTCTCTTTTTTTAAGACAAATCTTATCAAAAAGTAGCCTGACCAGCCAGCCCCACATCCAGATGTTGGGTCTGGGAACTCCCCATTGGCTGGGCTCAATCCGAGGGGCGGGATCAACGCCTGTCTTTCATATTCCCTGTTCACGCGATAGGATAGCTCTCCAACCAATCAGAGCAACGCTAGTCGTTAGATTAAACTTTAAACTCTGAACCCATCTTCCTTTTTTAAGAATGACTTCAGTGCCCGTTCTTTGTTCTTTTCTCAAAGAAAAGCTGAACTCCAAGTCTTCCAAAGACACCAGCAGCAGCAGTCATAAGCCCCGCCCACCGACTCTATACACGATGTGATTGGCCTGACCAGAATGTGGTTTTTCCTGCTCGCAAGCCAACAGAGAGTTGCTAGACGACCCTGGCTGCGTCTAGATTTCTAGGCTAATCAAAAGGGGGTCCGTGGTCTGATTTAAATCAGTTTAGGGGTCCTTCATGTGAAAGAGTGTGTGAATCACACAGGCTGAGTCCCATTCGGTGTCCTTCCGTCACTACACCGCTAATGGTCACTGACCACTTCCTGCCGTAGTCCCACTATCGATGGTTAGTGTTGTCCCAAAAGGAACACTTATGTTAAAATACTTACCAGAAATGACGAGCGGGATAAGCGTGACGAACGCAACACGTGAACGCGATTTTCCAGCTCGCCTAAAATACGGGCTTTCCTGTATGCAAATGAGTAGCGGTCGCTCGGCTCGCCGCCTCTCAAAATCTGATGAAAATCTTTTAAACTGACCTTTGTCGATCTGAAATGAAGACAGATTCAGCAACTGCACGGCCTATTTCTCTCTTAAAATGTTTTCAGAAACACGTTTCGGTGAACTATCTTCTTAAAATATGAGATCGTATTCCGAACGAACTGCTATTATGGTCAGTTTTAAAATTCGGGAGCAGCCAGACTACGTGCCGCGTTCGTCCAATCAGCTGCCGGTCTACGTCCCTGGTCCCTCCCCTTTCCGCTTTGTAGTCAAGATGGCGCCCGTTTAGAGCGCGTAGGGTCCATCGTTCCACACTGAACTTTTTGACTGTTTTTAGGGGATCATCCTGGTACTTTCAGTGCGTTATCTTCACGGTATAC
>NC_050180.1:35152786-35157786 GCF_008315115.2 Sander lucioperca | reverse complement strand
GAAAGGGAGCGATACAGACGAGTGAGACGGAGAAGAGAAAGGGAGAGATACAGACGAGTGAGATGGAGAAGAGAAAGGGAGAGATACAGACGAGTGAGACAGAGAAAGGGAGAGATACAGACGAGTGAGACGGAGAAAGGGAGAGATACAGACGAGTGAGACGGAGAAAGGGAGAGATACAGACGAGTGAGACAGAGAAAGGGAGAGATACAGACGAGTGAGACGGAGAAGAGAAAGGGAGAGATACAGACGAGTGAGACGGAGAAGAGAAAGGGAGAGATACAGACGAGTGAGACGGAGAAGAGAAAGGGAGAGACACAGACGAGTGACACGGAGAAGAGAAAGGGAGAGATACAGACGAGTGAGACGGAGAAGAGAAAGGGAGAGATACAGACGAGTGAGACGGAGAAGAGAAAGGGAGCGAAACAGACGAAGGGAGAGACACAGACGAGTGACACGGAGAAGAGAAAGGGAGAGATACAGACGAGTGAGACGGAGAAGAGAAAGGGAGCGAAACAGACGAAGGGAGAGATACAGATGAGTGAGACGGAGAAGAGAAAGGGAGAGATACAGACGAGTGAGACGGAGAAGAGAAAGGGAGAGATACAGACGAGTGAGACGGAGAAGAGAAAGGGAGAGATACAGACGAGTGCGACGGAGAAGAGAAAGGGAGCGAAACAGACGAAGGGAGAGATACAGATGAGTGAGACGGAGAAGAGAAAGGGAGAGATACAGACGAGTGAGACGGAGAAGAGAAAGGGAGCGATACAGACGAGTGAGACGGAGAAGAGAAAGGGAGAGATACAGACGAGTGAGACGGAGAAGAGAAAGGGAGAGATACAGACGAGTGAGACAGAGAAAGGGAGAGATACAGACGAGTGAGACGGAGAAAGGGAGAGATACAGACGAGTGAGACGGAGAAAGGGAGAGATACAGACGAGTGAGACGGAGAAGAGAAAGGGAGAGATACAGACGAGTGAGACGGAGAAGAGAAAGGGAGAGACACAGACGAGTGACACGGAGAAGAGAAAGGGAGAGATACAGACGAGTGAGACGGAGAAGAGAAAGGGAGCGAAACAGACGAAGGGAGAGATACAGATGAGTGAGACGGAGAAGAGAAAGGGAGAGATACAGACGAGTGAGACGGAGAAGAGAAAGGGAGAGATACAGACGAGTGAGACGGAGAAGAGAAAGGGAGAGATACAGACGAGTGAGACGGAGAAGAGAAAGGGAGAGATACAGACGAGTGAGACGGAGAAGAGAAAGGGAGAGATACAGACGAGTGAGACGGAGAAGAGAAAGGGAGCGAAACAGACGAAGGGAGAGATACAGATGAGTGAGACGGAGAAGAGAAAGGGAGAGATACAGACGAGTGAGACGGAGAAGAGAAAGGGAGCGATACAGACGAGTGAGACGGAGAAGAGAAAGGGAGAGATACAGACGAGTGAGACAGAGAAAGGGAGAGATACAGACGAGTGAGACGGAGAAAGGGAGAGATACAGACGAGTGAGACGGAGAAAGGGAGAGATACAGACGAGTGAGACGGAGAAGAGAAAGGGAGAGATACAGACGAGTGAGACGGAGAAGAGAAAGGGAGAGATACAGACGAGTGAGACGGAGAAGAGAAAGGGAGCGATACAGACGAGTGAGACGGAGAAAGGGAGAGATACAGACGAGTGAGACGGAGAAGAGAAAGGGAGAGATACAGACGAGTGAGACGGAGAAAGGGAGAGATACAGACGAGTGAGACGGAGAAGAGAAAGGGAGCGAAACAGACGAAGGGAGAGATACAGATGAGTGAGACGGACAAAGGGTAACAGAGAAAAATAAGGGTTAAATGGCACTCTCCAAAAAAAGAAAAGTGGACAGTGAAAACAGAGCATTTAATCAAAGCCCGTCTACGGAGAGCCGTTCCACTCCCTATTCAGCCCCATTGTACCTACTTTGGTTGCAGTTCCACCAGAGTTCCACTGGGGGTGATCACGGTCCAGTGCAAAATGAATGGGACCCTATGGAGCTAGACGGCTAAATTTGTCTCTTTCGCCTGATTGTCGTTGAGAAATCTCAGATTTGATTGTAGTTTTTGCAAGTTCAACATGGATTATAGGTCAAAAGTTGAATGAACGAGTACTTATGCCCTTTTGATTTGTTACAGGTTGAGTCGTTGTTGCCCATAACATGCTAGCATTCTGCTAATGAATGCTGATTGGTCAGTGAAAGACTGATTACGATCGGAGATCCCGTTTGACAGCATCCGAAGCAGAACCAGAATGTCAGAGTGAATTTTTCGGCGTGGTCTTTAAAACATTAGCAAAGTGTATTAACAGGGAGAGTCTAACCTGTCAGCTGTGTAGTATTAACAGGGAGAGTCTAACCTGTCAGCTGTGTAGTATTAACAGGGAGAGTCTAACCTGTCAGCTGTGTAGTATTAACAGGGAGAGTCTAACCTGTCAGCTGTGTAGTATTAACAGGGAGAGTCTAACCTGTCAGCTGTGTAGTATTAACAGGGAGAGTCTAATCTGTCAGCTGTGTAGTATTAACAGGGAGAGTCTAACCTGTCAGCTGTGTAGTATTAACAGGGAGAGTCTAACCTGTCAGCTGTGTAGTATTAACAGGGAGAGTCTAACCTGTCAGCTGTGTAGTATTAACAGGGAGAGCCTAACCTGTCAGCTGTGTAGTATTAACAGGGAGAGTCTAATCTGTCAGCTGTGTTGTCGATGCCTCGAGAGAAAAAAGGAAGTGACTCAGAGCTTGCCGTAAAGCAGTATCTCTGGCCGTATATGTGTATGACGTCATTGACATTTTAAAAGGCTTTTTAGAACAAAAAAGCCACTTTAAAAAAATCTAACACCCAGCAGTGTGTATTTTCTTAGCCTCCCCTTTCAAATGCAACATTCAAATTACTAGACAAAAAATTACATCCTGAGAAAAGTGGATTTTGAGGGCTATAACTCCATAGAGTCCCATTCATTCTGCACTGGCCTGTGAGCGCCCCCTATATGGAACTCTGGTGGAACTGCAACCAGTTCAGAAGCCGGAAGTAACGAGAGACGTGGAACTTCTTCCCATATTAGAAATTCTTTGATTTAATCCAGAATGGACAGACTCATTTCTGTTCATACTTCCCAATGGGAGCACTAAACCAGTGTGTCTCATATGTGCAGAAACAAACATAAAGGTTTTGAACAAACATACCCACTCAAGTCTGAATTGAGATCACAGAAAATAGGTAGTCTCAGAGCCCAATATGACCAGTCCACCAGGATCCTGAGCCACACATTCACTCAGTGCTTAATTTGTAAAGTGGGAGGTCCCGGAGCGCAGAGGGGGGGTGGATCCGGCGACTCAAAACGGGGCTTGGAGGTAACGGAACCAAAACAAAAATTACACCTGCCTACGTAGCTTCTCTGACTCTGACTAAAAAAGCCTAAACAATCGGTGCGAAATGTAAAAAAAATTAAAAAATACACTGCAACGATCGTTTTCAAAAGCAGCAACTATCCATCGGACAATTAAAAAATAAAACCCACCGTGGTCTCCACATTCTTGATCGGCAGAAACGATTTTTGCTTGTTTGGGATCCGACTGGCCAGCGGATTTGAAAAAGTTAAGCAAACTTTGTTGTCTTTTTGACATTTTTATCCTCAACCAGCACAAGCGCTTGTGTCACTTGAAGTGCAGCGCCGCGCTGTTGAAGTGCCGATCCCCTCCCTCGCTCCGTCCCTCTCCCCCCTCTGTCTCCCCTCCCTCCGTCCCTCTCCTCCCTCTGTCTCTCCTCCCTCCATCCCTCTCCCCCCTCTGTCTCCCCCTCCCTCCGTCCCTCTCCCCCCTCTGTCTCCCCTCCCTCTGTCCCTCTCCCCCTCTGTCTCCCCTCCCTCTGTCCCTCTCCCCCTCTGTCTCACCTCCCTCTGTCCCTCTCCCCCCTCTGTCTCCCCTCCCTCTGTCCCTCTCCCCCTCTGTCTCCCCTCCCTCTGTCCCTCTCCCCCTCTATCTCCGCTCCCTCCGTCCCTCTCCCCCCTCTGTCTCCCCTCCCTCCGTCCCTCTCCTCCCTCTGTCTCCCCTCCCTCCGTCCCTCTCCTCCCTCTATCTCCCCTCCCTCTGTCCCTCTCCCCCTCTGTCTCCCCTCCCTCCGTCCCTCTCCCCCTCTGTCTCCCCTCCCTCCGTCCCTCTCCCCCTCTATCTCCTCTCCCTCCGTCCCTCTCCTCCCTCTGTCTCCCCTCCCTCCGTCCCTCTCCTCCCTCTGTCTCCCCTCCCTCTGTCCCTCTCCCCCCTCTGTCTCCCCTCCCTCCGTCCCTCTCCTCCCCCTATCTCCCCCTCCCTCCGTCCCTCTCCCCCTCCGTCCCTCTCCCCCCTCTGTCTCCCCTCCCTCCGTCCCTCTCCCCCTCTGTCTCCCCTCCCTCCGTCCCTCTCCCCCTCTATCTCCTCTCCCTCCGTCCCTCTCCTCCCTCTGTCTCCCCTCCCTCTGTCCCTCTCCCCCTCTGTCTCCCCTCCCTCCGTCCCTCTCCCCCTCTGTCTCCCCTCCCTCCGTCCCTCTCCTCCCTCTGTCTCCCCTCCCTCCGTCCCTCTCCTCCCTCTATCTCCCCTCCCTCTGTCCCTCTCCCCCTCTGTCTCCCCTCCCTCCGTCCCTCTCCTCCCTCTGTCTCCCCTCCCTCCGTCCCTGTCTCCCCTCTGTCTCCCCCTCCCTCCGTCCCTCTCCCCCCTCCGTCCCTCTCCCCCCTCCGTCCCTCTCCCCCCTCTGTCTCCTCTCCCCCCTCTGTCTCCCCTCCCTCCGTCCCTCTCCCCCCTCCGTCCCTCTCCCCCCTCTGTCTCCTCTCCCCCCTCTGTCTCCCCTCCCTCCGACCCTCTCCCCCCTCTGTCTCCTCTCCCCCCTCTGTCTTACCCTGAAAATTCACCTCAAAACGCATTGAAAATGCAAACACAAGACTTTTGTGGAACTCCAACGGGGAATCAAGACTAACAAGACAGATAACAACATTGAACACAAACAGTAGTTTATTTTT
>NC_050180.1:35127786-35140286 GCF_008315115.2 Sander lucioperca | reverse complement strand
CAGGCTCGGGCTCTGGCTGGGCTCGGGCCAGGCTCGGGCTCGGGCCAGGCTCGGGCTCTGGCTGGGCTCAGGCTAGGCTCGGGCTGGGCTCGGGCTGTGGCTAGGCTCCGGCTGGGCTCTGGCTAGGCTCGGGCCAGGCTTGGGCTAGGCTCGGGCTCTGGCTAGGCTCGGGCCAGGCTTGGGCTAGGCTTGGGCTCTGGCCGGGCTCAGGCTAGGCTCCGGCTGGGCTCGGGCTAGGCTCGGGCTAGGCTCGGGCCAGGCTCGGGCTCAGGCTAGGCTCGGGCGGTAAATGAGCGGGCAGGTGCGTTTCGATTAGCGTGTAAATGGATGCTAAGGAGGTGAAACAGAGGCTGGCGTCTGGAGTACTTATTTTATTTCTTCGTTCCAACTTCCAAGTGGCCGACAGCCTCCGTTAGTCACAAAGAAATTATGTTAAAACATGTAAATTACTCATTCTTAACGAAAGGCGAAAGAGCTGTGTCCACACTATTTTCCGACATGCACTCTAACCACTGCTGATAGATGGCCTTTTGTGTTGTGTCGCGCTGGAAACAGGTTCGGGCTTTTAAAAAGCTGTCAATCAAAATGTACTCGTCGCCGGGCTCGGGCCTTTTCAGGCCGAACTTTTCCGGCCCGATTACAGCTCTACGCTGCGGTCTTCATCCATCAGGGAACTTTGACGTAACACTCAGTTTTGGTTGGGAGCATTTTCTCGAGTCTGAATCCAGTTTTCTCATCTCTTTAGGTTTACGTTTGACCTTTTATTTTAAGTAGCTACCTTCGTAAACGACCTCATATTTAAAATATTTTAAGATTCAGCCCCCCCTGAGATACATTTGGAGTTTTGCGGCTGTTTTGTGGTCTTCACGAACTATTTTACACGTCGTTCTACGGGAGGTAAAGAAACAACGTGGAGTCGTCTGCAGAGAAGAACATTTCTGAGGCTCGTCTACGCAGTAAATGCAGTGGCGCTGTTCGTTGGATTTGACGGAGACGCGGCCAAGCTCTGCACGGAGCTAACAAATATGGTTTCTTTATTCCGTTAACATTCCTGTTTAGAGACGGCACGCTGAAAAGGCACTCAGAACTGTGCGCGCGTTTATGAATGAATGATGCTTTTCCAGTCGTCTTTTTGCGCCCACTTGAGGCAACATTTTGTTGATTAGACTTCATTTTATCCTCTTGTGTTTTATGTTTTTATGATCAGTCCTTCCAGAAAAATGCGTTTGAGTTTTTTTGTGATTGTTGCGGCAAAAATCCTTGATTATGCGGCACGTTTTCTTAAAAACTGCGATGGAATATGCGGGATATTTATGCAATTTTATGCGATGAAATTGCGGAAACTTGCAAAAAACGGCGGTTTCATCGTGGCTTCATCGCGGGGTTTTGCAGCTTTTCGATGACGTTCACGTCGCGTAATTACGTCACTTTGTAACGTTCCCATGGCAACAGGGGAAAACGGCTGCTCTTGTGTGAAGTAAACGCAACATTTTTCAACTTTCTGCTAAGATATATGGGACTTTTTTGCAACGAAAATGCGGGGATTATGAAATCATGCAAGCCCCGCGTATTTTGCGCGGAAATCGGCAATTTATGCGGCGAAAGTGCGGCGTATTTGAAAGAATGCGGACCCCCCCGCATAAATATGTGGACTTTGGCTGATTATGCGTTGAATTATGAGATCACATAATCACGTTTTTCTGGAGGGACTGTCTGATTCCTTTGTTTCTCGTTTCTTTTTACTCCATTGTCGTTTATGTTCTTGGTTTTTTTTATCTGGAAAGCACTCTGTAGCCTTGAAAAGTGCTACCGAAGTAAAGTGTATTATAATATGATGTTCTAACACTCAGCGTTTGGTAATGGGAGTGAAAGCAGCTTCCTGACACGTGCAGCAAACGCTTCAGCCGGTCTGGCTTTTCCATTTTGTTTTCTGAACAGGGTGAAGGAACTTTTCCCAACAAGTACCGAAGTGCACAGACTGGTTCTCCGCGTGTGAGGGAAGTTAAAAGGTTTGAGGTTTGTGCGTATCGACTTGAGTGCAACTTAAGTTTGAGGAAACTTGGGAGGGAGACGAAAGAAAAGGAAAACGGAGATCCCAGTGCAACTAAAAAAAAAATAATAATAATAAAAAAAAAAAAAAAGGAGGCTGTTGTCTCTCTAACAGGGATGCACCGAATCCAGGATTCGGCTGAATATTGGGCTTTTTGACGGGGTTGGGTTTCTGAACCTTAGAATTTTTCTCCGCTGAACCCTACGCTTGCACTCCGCGCGCTACGCTGGTCGCCGTAATGACGGCGCCGTTGATTACGGGAAGGTGTTTACGTAGGTGGAGCGTTCAATGCAGTAGGCTGTGAGAAAGTGGAAATGGAACTGGTGAGCAGAAAAAGTGTAGTTTGGCAGCACTTTCAGTCAAAAGAAGGCCATTCAAGTCCAGCTACATGTTCAATTTACAATGCTGATTAGTCTGGTGGTGGCGAGGACCCTAAACTATACACAACATCACCGCTGTTACAACATCTGGTATGAAACATCCGGAAGAATACGAGTTGTGCATGAAGGAATCTACAGACAGCAGCCAGAATGCAGCAACTTCAGGTACGGCAAAGGAAGGACAGTCACTGTTTACTTCATTAATGAGTTTACTGTGTTAATGGACTGAGGATGGGACGAGGATTCAGCAGAATCTTAACCAGGGGATTCGGTGCATCTCTGCTCTCTAAGTGACGCCTGTCGCCGTCTACGCGGACCGAGTCATGCCGTCATGCCACAGAGGGAGAATGAGGAAACTAAACGATCGGCTCGTCTGGCTGTCGGCTTGGGTTTGCGGCGGAGTGGCGGGCGGCTGGTGGGTGGGACAGAGGAAGTGTTTGGGGGGCGAGGAGGTCAAGGGTCAAGCTGTCTTGTCTTTCCTCCTTAGATGGGCAGCTGGAAGGTGATGTCCACTTGAGCTTCCTTAGCCAGCGAGACGATTTCAGACAGCTTTACAACCTGCGAGCAGACACAAAGAGACAGACAGAGAGTCAAGGGACGTCAAACAACTTCAGTTCAGTACTCATCACTGTAGCTGGTATGAGAGCGTTGGTCGGCCTTCTTTGCACAATCACAGGGAATTGGTATATTTTTCTTTTTAACGCCATATTGTGTAAACTGCCTTCTTACTTATGTTCTCTCCTGACTCCTAAAGTCACCACCAGGAAATGTAATCTTCCATCATATGGGCAAATCATATATGACATTCCCCGAACGCGAACTGTCTTCGGTGAAAGGGCCTTTCACATGCATCCTGGTATAAACTGCAGAATCATCTTAAATTAGACTACCTACCTAGACTGTTGCACTGGCTCCCAGTGAAGGCTAGAATTGATTTTAAGATTCTGCTCCTAGTTTATAAAGCGCTCAATGGCCGTGCACCACAGCAAGAAGCCTCAGATGCCCAGGCAGCGGCCTCTTAACCATCCCTCGCTGTAACTGGAGAGAAGGGGAGGCTGCTTTTTGGGTCTATGCCCCAATGATATGGACCACCCTGCCATGGAACTGGGAGAGGCCTCCACACTGAACACTCTTTAAAAATAAAGGCTAAAAACCCTGCTTTTTACAAAAGTCTATGAATAACTGAGTTTGTCGCTGTTCAATGTTGATCGTTGGTGTCTGTCTGTGTGTGTGTGTGTGTCTATGTGTGTGTGTGTGTGTGTATGTGTGTGTGTCTGTGTGTGTGTCTATGTGTGTATGTGTGTGTGTCTGTCTGTCTGTGTGTCTGTGTGTGTGTGTGTGTGTCTGTCTGTCTGTCTGTCTGTCTGTCTGTGTGTGTGTGTGTGTGTGTGTGTGTGTCTGTGTGTGTGTGTGTCTGTCTGTATCTGTCTGTGTGTGTGTCTATGTGTGTGTGTGTCTGTGTGTGTCTGTCTGTGTGTGTGTCTATGTGTGTGTGTCTCTGTGTGTGTCTGTGTGTGTGTCTATGTGTATGTGTGTGTATGTCGCTGTTCAATGTTGATCGTTGGTGTCTGTCTGTGTGTCTGTGTGTGTCTATGTGTGTGTGTGTCTATGTGTGTGTGTGTGTGTGTATGTGTGTGTGTCTGTGTGTGTGTCTATGTGTGTGTGTGTCTGTCTGTCTGTCTGTGTGTCTGTCTGTGTGTGTGTGTGTGTGTGTGTGTGTGTGTGTGTGTGTGTGTGTGTGTGTGTGTGTGTGTGTGTGTCTGTCTGTGTGTGTGTCTATGTGTGTGTGTGTCTCTGTGTTGCGTGTGTGTGTGTGTGTCTGTGTCTCTGTGTTGCGTGTGTGTGTCTGTGTCTATGTGTGTGTGTGTGTGTGTGTGTGTGTGTGTGTGTCTGTGTGTGTCTATGTGTGCGTGTGTGTGTGCGTGTGTGTGTGTGTGTGTGTTCGATACATGTTTTTATGTATTTTATTCTGTATAACTGAACAAAGTATTACTTTATGTCGCTTTTGTACGAAGCACATTGTGTTACATTAACTTGTATGAAATGGCTATAGAAATAAAGATTGATTGATTGATTGACTGACTGATAATGAACAATGACAACAATTAGGATAAAGGACTATTTGAGTGCTGTTACTGGGCGCTGCTGGTGATGATGTCTGTCTGTTTTTCACGGTTATATTTTAATATGGAACTATTATACTGCCGTCTGGGCCAGGACGTCCTTGCAGAAGAGATTCTGAATCTCAGTGGGATTATTTCCTGGTAAAAGAAACGTTAATAAAAAAATAAATAAAGGTTATTCAAGCTAGAGCGGCACAATATATCGCTGTTTTTAAATCGTCATCGCGATATGAAGTGGCGCTATAAACAACGCTAAAGGCTGCGACAGACACTCAGAGATTCAGAGAGTTAGATGAGAGAAAATAGCAGAAAACGATATAACTTCAGTGATAAATAATCAGATATTAAAGTGTTCTCAGTTCTGCTGCTTTCAGTATTCTGATTCTGAGTTTTTTTGTGATTGTTTTGGGCAAAAATCCTTCATTATGCGGCACGTTTTCTTAAAAACAGCGATGGAATATGCGGGATATTTATGCAATTTTATGCGATGAAATTGTGGGAACTTAACATATATGCAAAATACAATGGGTTTCAACTGGTTCTAATGTATGGCGTGAATTTTGTTGGAAAAGTATAATGAGATTTTTCATCACCCCGGTTCAGAAGAGGTATCAGGGCAATGGAGATGCTTGCTGGAGATGTGGGGGGTGTGGTGCTAACCATTACCACATTTGTTGGGACTGTCGAGTTATTTCTCCGTATTGGTCTAAAATTCATGAGCATACACAGAATGTTTTTGCATTTGTTTTTCCATTTGCTTTTGAAACCTTATATCTCAGCAACATTTCAACGGATCAATTGGACTCAAAGGACAAGAAACTTCTTTACATCTTACTGGCAGCGAGTAAAAAGGCTCTAACGAGGAGATGGCTCAAACCAGAACCACCAACAACTGAGGACTGGATTAACATTGTGCACGAGATTTACACAATGGAAAAACTGTCCTTTTCACTCAAATTGCAGAGGGACACTTTCTATAGGATATGGTCCAAGTGGACGGAATATGTTGAGCCGATTAGATCAGACTTTGTGTAGACACTGCTGCCTCTTACTAATTTTGCACATATTTTCAATTTTAAATGAATACCACTAACTTAAATAATATGGAAGAAAATTGGCTCCCCCGCCACCCGCACTTGAGTTCTGTTGTTCTTGTATTAAAAGTTTAAAAAAGAAAAAAGAAATTGCGGGAACTTGCAAAAACTGCGGTTTCATCGTGGCTTCATCGCGGGGTTTGCAGCTTTTCGATGACGTTCACGTCGCGTAATTACGTCACTTCATGACGTTCCCATGGCAACAGGGGGAAACGGCTGCTCTTGTGTGAAGTAAACGCAACATTTTTCAACTTTCTGCTAAGATATGTGGGACTTTTTTGCAACGAAAATGCGGGGATTATGAAGTCATGCAAGCCCCGCGTATTTTGCGTGGAAATCTGCAATTTATGCGGCGACGTATTTGAAAAAAAATGCGAAAGTGCAAGTTCAAGAATTTTTTTTTTTTTTTATCCGAGGTGTAGTCGGAAGAGATGCGTTTTTAGCCTTCGGCGGAAGATGTGTAGGCTTTCGGCCATCCTGATATCGATGGGGAGCTCGTTCCACCATTTGGGAGCCAGGACAGTGAACAGTCGGGATTTCGTTGAGTGATTAGTTCTCCCTCGCTGTGAGGGGGCAGCCAGCAGTTTGGCTGATGCAGAACGAAGTGGGCGGGTTGGGGTATATGGTTTGACCATGTTCTGGATGTAAGCGGGTGCTGATCCGTTCGTGGCCCTGTACGTAAGTACTAGTGTCTTGAAGCGGATGCGGGCCGCAATTGGTAACCAGTGAAGAGAGCGGAGGAGCGGTGTAGTGTGAGAGAACTTGGGGAGGTTGAAGACAAGTCGAGCCGCTGCATTCTGAATGAGCTGCAGGGGTTGATTATACATTGAATTATGAGATCACATAATTTTTCTGGAGGGACTGAAAAAAAGTCCAGGGTGCTCAGGAAGTCAAGAATCAAAGGCTTTAACACTAGAACGGCCATGACGGTCATTTTGACCGTTTTGAAATTTATATGTGTAATAACTTTGCTGAGTAAAAAAATACAATCCTGCTGCTGCCTGACTTTTCCTAAAAGAGTCTGTATTTTAATTTAAAATTGTTTGTATATACATTACACAAAAGGCAAAGAAAATAGAGTCACTTTTACCTATTTCGGCCATACACGGTCATACTGACCGCTCGGATTTTCGCGGTATTGTTTTTAATTTTTCGCGCGGTTGAAGATGCATCTTGGTTGCTTAGTAACTACCATAGTCTCTGTCAGAGCAACGTAACTAGCGGTCTCGAGTAACAAGTGTGGGCATCACCGATGGGCCGAAGGCAAAGCCAGAGTCTGTAACGTAGGCTACTACGGCGTGGAGGCACTCTGCTCTGAATCAGAAGGTAAACACCGGGCGCTCGCTCTGTGAAAGGCGCCGTACACGTAGATGGCCGGTGGCAGTTTACATGTTTACATAACTTTATACATCCTCGAACTGGCTGGAATCGTTGCACACATCCTCTCCAAGGAGTGCACCAGCAGTAAAATTGTCCGGAGGAGGTTTATGCAGCAACTGGCAGAGGAGCTGAGAGAGGAGTTTATGGAGGAAAAAAGGGCCGCGGCGCCAATCCGAGCAGCGCTGCGTACCGCAGCAGACGCCAAAACGGAGGCAGTGCCAGGTTAGGTTATAGCTAAATGTTCAAATAAGACACTTATAATTGTTATTTGGCTATTATGAATTAAGTTAAATGAATTTCCACATCATATTTTTCAGAATATGAATGTATGAAATAATTACGGTTTACTATGCCATGATATGAATTATTGTAACACGTATTACTACTCAAATGTATAATTAAACTCGCTAAAATGTACATTTCGGTGTTATTACGTTTTTCTAAAGATATCCTAACACAATACATAATACAATATCGCAATTAGGTATTTATCATGAGAGATTATAGAGTTTGGAAGCTGGCGGTCAGAATGACCGCTCACGGCAGTTCTAGTAGTTCTGGGATTCCGGCACTTCTAGTGTTAAAGAGCTCCTTTGGGGTCGGGAATTCAACTGAAAGTAGAAAAAAAGAATAAATCCATGGCACTCTTTTTCAAAATTACTTAAAAAGCCTTTATTGTACTGGCTATTTGATGATAGAAAATGTAAAAGACATTGGGAGAAGCAACCCACGCGTAGCGGCACTGACAACAAACTGGTTGTTGAGTTAAAAACTAATGAAAGGAAATCATATCTAACTTTCTGTTACTGAACAAATTGAACATTGAATTGAATGTAAAAGGCTGCACTAAAAGAACAACAGATACATTTTAAAGTGCCGTTTTCTGCTATTTTCTTTCAACTAACGCAAAATGATCTCTGAGTGCCTTTCATCATGTGTTTATGGCGCCGGTTGATAACGCAAAAAAACTATGTATTGTGCAGCCCTAGTTTATAGTTAGTTGAAAGAAAATATCAGCAGAAAACTGCACTTGTATGTATCTGTCATTCATGTTTTAGTGCTGCCTTTTACATTCAATTCAATGTTCAATTTGTTCAATAACAGAAAGTTGGAAATAATTTCCTTTCATTAGTTTTAAAGTCAACAATGATTTGTTGTATTTTATCAGAATACTGAAAGCAGCAGAACTGAGAACACTTTAAATATCTGATTATTTATTGCTGAAGTTATATCAGTATCAAGACATTACAACAACGGTATCGCATGTTTTCCTCATGTAGTGCCGCTCTAATTCACACATTATTAAAACAACAACATTGTGCCAAACAAAGGCTTTTAAAGATACATTATCTACGTAAAATGAGTTACACTAAGTAGCTGTACAAAAACATTACACATACTGTGTTCATGTAAACGAACGCCTGGTGTTTTAGATCATTAACTACCGTATTTTCCGGACTATAAGTCGCACTTTTTTTCATACTTTGGCTGGTCCTGCGACTTATAGTCAGGTGCGACTTATATATCAAAATATTTATAATTTCACGTTTTTAAATGTTATTTCATGCTGAAAACATTACCGTCTAAAGCCGCCAGAGGGCGCTCTAGGCTTCTGACAACTATATGCTGCTCCTAAAGACAACTGAGAAAGAAAAGAAACTGCAGGTGACTGCAGGTAGTAAAATATGCAGCTGAAAACGGTAATCGAGCAGCAGAACGAAAGTTTAGAGTGAGAGAGAAACTTGTGAGGGACTGACGAGAAGGTTAGTCTTACTGCAATGAAGGAAACAAAGAAAGCTAGTCGCGCGCTGAAAGCAAGATGGCCAGAGCTGGAGGAACGAGTCCACAGATGTAGATGCTCGTCAACGGTGCAGTTACGTCTCCACGCCCTGGTAGTTGTTCTGTATTCTGTTGTATAGTTGAATAACTCTTAATGTGTTACGTTAACATACCGGACACCTACCGTATTCAGCCCCTTGTTCTGTGTGCTACTGTGTAGTTGAATAACTTGCCTTTCCAGATTAAATGTCTGTTCTTGGTCTTGGATTTTGTGAAATCAATTTCTAAATAAATGCGACTTATAGTCCAGTGCGACTTATATATGTTTTTTTCCTCTTCATGACGCATTTTTTGACTGATGCGACTTATACTCCGGAGCGACTTATAGTCCGGAAAATACGGTACAAACAAATGTCTGCGAGCGACGGCGTTTTAGGTCCATTGTAGGTTAAAAGATTAATACTTACAGAGCCTGTGGACGGGGGGGTAATATTCTCAGAAAAAGACTCAGAATTTCCAATTTATGAGAAAGAAAATTGAATATTCTTTGAGATTATGAAGTCAAAAAGGTGCAAAATGCCACACAAAAGGCGCTTCATTAAATTATACTATTACATGATTTAAGTTTGGAGAAGCAGGCGGGCCTACCTGCCTACTCTGGTGCATCCCAACTAACCCTTTTAAACACCAAAGTCACACAATAAAGTCACACAGCAGCTCCCGTGTTCTGCGAGGTAAAATGTAGAGATGTTCCGATACCAGTATCGGTATACTGGTATATACTATGGTATACTGGAAAAAGAAGATAAATAAACTATTTTAACGTAGATTTTCTTATTTTCTTCGCTTTATTACGTGGTATTGGATCGGTGCATTAACTCCAGTACTTCCGGATACTGCCTAAAACGCTGGTATCAGTATCAGGAAGTACTGGAGTTAATGCACCGATCCGATACCACGTAATAAAGCCCTAAAGAAAATCTACGTTAAAGTAGTTTATTTATGTTCTTTTACCATTATAACTGACTGTCAAACTGCAGAATAAAAGAAAGTTCATGTTTCACAAAGAGTTTAACCTGAACCAGACTGACAAAGTTAGAAATAATATCACATCCATACAGAGATAGTAGTATACAGCTGTTATACATCATATCATCTATACAGAGATAGTAGTATACAGCTGTTATACATCATATCATCATACAGGGATAGTAGTATACAGCTGTTATACATCATATCATCTATACAGAGATAGTAGTATACAGCTGTTATACATCATATCATCCATACAGAGATAGTAGTATACAGCTGTTAAAACATAATAAAATATATGACGATACGCAAGTTCAGGTATCAGAATCGGTATCGGGAAGCAAAAAATGGTATCGGACCATCTCTAGTAAAATGACAAAGTTGTCAAAGAAGAAACTGTTTTTTGAAGACATATTTCTGTTGAGCAGAGGCGTTTTAAGTCTCAAGTCACTAGAGACAAGAGTCGACTATTCCCGAAATCCTCGAGGCCGTGTCCAAGCCACAAGTTTAAAAAGCAGCCAAATCCTTTCAATGCAGAGGCAGCAGGAAACTGTTTGCTAACAAGGTCGACATATCTACTTTATAAGATGATAAAACGTCAATAATGGGTTTCACAGTTACAGTTATGTTGAGTTATTGTGCGACTTTGGTGTTTAAAAGGGTTAGGAACTAACTAAACTAACACACAAACTAACTAACCGATGATAATAAGTGACTTTGGTGTTTAAAAGGGTTAGGAACTAACTAAACTAACACACAAACTAACTAACTGAGCGATGGAGGCAGCAGTAGAGCAGTAACTCCCGTGTTCTGCGAGGTAAAATCACTGTTTTTATCAATGGAGTCTGGTGGCTTTGAAGAGAGCTGAGATAACGGCTTCAGTTCCCCATCGTAAAGGGCCGTCTGACAGCACGGTGAAGAGCTGAAAATATTCTAAATATAGCGAACACGTAAACTGACGTAGGTGCGTTTGTGTACGTACCATTTTGGCGGCCTCGTCCAGGTCGTCACAGGCCAGGATTTTCAGCGGACTGGCAGCGATCAGAGCTTTGGCATCGTCCACTCTAGTTCCTTAAAAAAGCAAAATATAGAAATTGAATTTGAATCAAATGTGGGTCTCTACCGTGAACAGAGTCTCAGCTGCTGCAGAGACGAGACGGAAATGTGTCTTAACGTTTTTGTGAGTTTGTATTTCTTCATAAAAAAGGCAATTTCTGCTTTTTATTATGATTCTTCCACAACTGTGTTAGGAATATTTACTAGTACTGTAGGGAACAGTCCCCTTAAATAATGGCTGTTCCTGGGCAAAATAACACATAACAGCACATATAAGGGCGCTGACACATCGGACAGTCTGGCGAGGTCGGTGACTCGAGTCTGTTCGGTGTGTTCTGAGGCACTTTTTGGACCTCGGGGACTCGACTGATCAGTTCGACTGGCTTTTCTGCCAACGGTCGGCCGTCTGGTTGGTGTGTAACTACCTTAACACATAGTAATGCACGTATTCACACTTAAATCACTGACACTTGAGGGTGGGGAGGCAGTAAGACTGGTTGGAACCAGTTTGAATTCCTCTTAAGTAAACTGACACCCTCCGCTAAACGAGTGAACAATACCGGGGGAAGGGAGAGCGGGAAATCTCTTTTCAGGGTGTTGTCCTCTACCATTGGATGGACCAGCCTCTGCACCAATAAGGAAGCGGCAAAGTCTAAACCACGGCTACTTCCCGCCTTAGTATTAACCAATCACAATAGTAGAAGTGCAACGATGAATGGATGAATCGATTAGTTGTCAACTATTAAATTAATCACCAACTATTTTGATAATCAATTAATCGTTTGTCATTTTTTTATTAAAAAAAAAAATCAGATTTCTCTGATTCCAGCTTGTTAAATGTGAATATCTTCTAGTTTCTTCTCTCCTCTGGGACAGTAAACTGAATATCTTTTGAGTTTTGGACAAAACAAGACATTTGAGGACGTCCTCTTAGGCTTTGGGAAACTCTGATCCACATTTTTCACCATGTTTTGACATTTTTATAGATCAAACAACTAATCGATTAATCGAGAAAATAATCGGCAGATTAATCGACTATGAAAATAATCGTTGGTTGCAGCCCTACACAATAGCCTGCACGTTTTCACATATTGACCTGTAATGTTGGACCGCGTCAACTGTGTGCTCTCAATTTAATCCTTACGGATTCCCAGGTTTTTCCCGAACATTTCTGTGTATTGTATCTGAGAGATTTCGGAGAAACGGAGCGCGTGCTTTACCTTGTAACCGCACCACGATGGGGATCTTGAGGTCCAGGTCTCTCACCGCCATGATGATGCCTTGGGCGATGACGTCACACCTCATGATGCCTCCGAAGATGTTGACCAGGATGGCCTGAACCTGAGGGACAGCGCCACGGCAACAGCGTTAACCAACACGAAGCTACGGATGAAGCCGGCTATAATTTCCCGTGCACTGGGCACGAATAATTATGAATTTGTAGAAGTTTATAAGGTGTCCTCCTAACTTAATTCACGAATCTTTCATACCACGAGCCATAAAATCTTTCAACATTTCACCACTGAGTGAGAGGTAACACGGTCATTACCTCATTTATTACAATATTGCACTAAAGTACAAATTGTACACTCATATTTACTTAGAC
>NC_050180.1:35097786-35122786 GCF_008315115.2 Sander lucioperca | reverse complement strand
GTCTGATGGTCAGGGGCTACTGAAGCAAGTGGCAGCTCCTGTATTTGAACAGTTAATTGTGGCATCACTTTGGACAGCCAATGGCTGGTATGTTTGCCTCCACAGAGAATTATTATTAGTTAGAATTATAGTTAGTTATTAATTATTATAGTGTCCTGTATGGTGTTCCTGGTGAGGTAACTGAGTGGGACAGACTAGCAGGCCTCCCTCTCACATCCTGTGCAGACACTGAACTATTTTGAAGTAGTACTACAGTAGAACTGCAGTGATAGTTGTGAATCTTGTGATTTCCAACCCTGCAACCTGTAAAACAGGCCTGTGAGTCAGAGGTGAACAGCAGAATATTTTTGGTTCTCTCCTCTGCTGCAGCTCACACTTAATTAATGGCCCATCAGGAGGAGGGGCCGCCCCCCACTCTCTGCCATACACACTGCAGAGGTGACCTGCAGGTGACCTGCACTCACAGAAAGCCCTTCCCCACCTGCAGAGTGGAGCTGAAGCTCAGAGCTGAGGCATGAGACAGGAGGAGCATGAGACAGGAGGTCTCCAGGCTGCAGCTATACACTTTAATTTACATCCACATTACTTTGCTTTTAGCTGACTTTTCATTAGCTTACAAACTAGTAAATCAGTGAGCACATGTAATGGACCTTAGGATCCTTGCCATGGACAAATGAACCCTGATTAATTTCAATTCAGTTCAAAGCTGAGGAAATAAAGAACAATATAAAAAATAACACCATATGTTGTGTTGTTGCTGCATACTAATCATCAACAGCAATTTAACACAAGTAATTAACAACTCAAACCTATAACACTGAGGATCAGCATGTGTTGAATATGGAGAAATTAAAAAGACAAATCTTCAAGTTCCAATAAGGTGAAAAGTGGAATTAAATTGATAAATAGACAGTGAACAGAGAGAAATATAACATTTAAATTAAAAGGATGAAACATGGGTTAGACATACAAACTACAAGCTGTTCATTCATCCTTATGTACTGTATGTAACTAACTACGGCCATTTAACTATGGCCACTTTTAAGCTGCAGCACTGAACTGGACCGTTGTATATTGAAAGATATTTTCTAAGGTTTGGCCCCTGTGTGTTTAGTGATGGAAAATAACCATACATTTACTCATGTATTCTACTTAAGTACAGTTTTGAAGTAATTACCATTCCGGTACTTTGTGCTTAAACTCCACAACAATTATAAGGGATATATCTTTATTACTATAATCAGTGAATAAATGATGATATACTAGTATAGATTACGCCAAGGGACAATTAAGCTCAGCCCCATGTAAAGTTTATAAAATTAAGTCCACCTTTACCAGTTGCAACATTAAAGAGATCAAATTGATCCTTCAATAATTATAATCCAATAACATAATTATTCTGAAATTTGCCATGTGCATTGTGAATACTTTTCAGACTTTAAGCATATTCAGTGTTAATACTTTTATACTGAGGAAAGTATGGATATTTACTTGTAACAATTTATACAATGAGATATTACTATTTACTTAAGTAAAAGGTCTGAGTACTTCTTCAACCACTGATATACATACAATAATATATATGGTTAAACTTTACTTTTAAGAGCAAAACTTTAATGTTAAATTTCATATTTGCAGTGATAGTTGTGAATCTTGTGTGATTTCCAACCCTGCAGACTGTAAAACAGGCCTGAGAGTCAGAGGTGAATATTGTGAGGTTCTCTCCTCTGCTGCAGCTCACATTTAATTAATGGCCCATCAGAGGGAGGGGTCGCCCCCCGCTCTCTGCCATACACACTGCAGAGAGCAGGTGACCTGCAGGTGACCTGCTCTCACAGAAAGCTGCCCTTCCCCCACCTGCAGAGTGGAGCTGAAGCTCAGAGCTGAGGCATGAGACAGGAGGAGCGTGAGACAGGAGGTCTCCAGCTACAGCCATACACTTTCGGAAGGAGCGACTCAACTAAGGAAAAGACGACTTTTAAAACTGTTTCTGTGCAGGTAAGATTTTATCAACTCTTATTTTTAGCTTCCACACGTCAGTTAATGTGGGTTGTGCAAAATTATTTCAGCACAGTTAGTCTTTGAATAGGTCGCGCAGATCTCAGAAATTGTATACATTGTTCATCTGCTATTTTACCACTAAATTCACTTCTGAGACTTTTTTATGCGAGAAATCAACTATGTAGAGGTCAAATATGGGCCGTTTTACGAAAAATTGATGGCTATTGCAAATTTTGTCCGACTATGTGTCGGGAGTTAAGCGGCCGGAGCTGCCTGTGTTGCTGCCTCGCCGCCCGGCCTGCCTTCCTTCACAGACCCCGGCCTGCTGGGAGGTAGACGTAGCTCTGTCACGGCTGGCAGCCCACGGCACTCCATACCCACGCAAAGTCACTGTTTTTTAGGTTAATGGACTACCAAACGCCGCTGCCCTGACAGAGCTCCAGGGCCTGCAGCTCCTCTCTTCCTGCTAAATGGCCGCTGTGTGTGAGTGAGAGCGCGGTCAGCGAGCTTGTTACACCAGCAATCTCTCACCACAGGTTCTAGTTAATCTCATAATGGATATGTGTGTTGAGTTATTTAAACAAACGATCGGGGAAATAAACGCCTCTTGTCCGTGAGTCCCATTGATAGAGCTGCGGCTGGATGGAGCTCTATCAATGAGAGCTAGCTAGCCTCCTCTTAGACCTCTGAAACGAAACCCCTAATGTTCACAAAAAAGCATTAATTGAAATCGGACACCATTGTTAGCTTTATAAGACCTTGGGTAGATGTTATATAAGTGGTGTGACGAAATTCAAACTGTAAATATACTCTAGTTATGCCGAAATTGGAGCTAACTAGCCGCGATCTCCACACAAAGCTAGGACTGAAGGGACAGTAGCAGCTAGCTAGCTAGCTTGCTAACGAAACTCCTAATGTTCACAAAATGCATTAAATTGAAATCGGACACCATTATTAGCTTCATAAGAACTTGGGTAGATGTTATATAAGTGTGTGACGAAATTCAAACTGTAACTATACTAGTTATGCCGAAATTGGAGCTAACTAGCCGTGATCTCTACACAAAGCTAGCACTGAAGGGACAGTAGCAGCTAGCTAGCTAGCTAGCTAGCTAACGAAGCTAACGAAACTTCTAATGTTCACAAAATGCATTAAATTGAAATCGGACACCATAGTTAGCTTTAAAAGACATTGGGGTAGATGTTCTATAAGTGGCATGACAAAATTCAAACTGTAAATATACGAAAGTTATGCAGAAAGTGTAGCAACGATCTTTTCCCATAGGATTAAATGGGACACATAGCCTAGCTAGCAGCTCCTCCTAAGGAGACCCTTCATGTTCACAAAAAGGCATTAAATTGAAATCGGACACCATTATTAGCTTAATAAGAACTTGGGTAGATGTTATATAAGTGGCATGACGAAATTATAACTGTAAATATACTCTAGTTATGCCGTTATCAGTTCAGGTACATGAGTAGATCTAGAGTAGTATTTGTACAAACTCTCTTTTACTTAACATAAGTTGTTGTACTAGGATTTTTGAATACAGAGCACTAATATCTGACCATGGTTATCTTTCATAGGTAAAAGTCCCACGTCGACTTCTGGGAGTGTCCCACAGAGAAAAAGGAAACGAGTTAACGAGGTGGATGAAGGTATGTTTTTAAAAGTAAAAAACGCAGTGCATTTTAAACCGGTTTATATTAGAGCTGCAATAGTTGTTTATTTGTACTATTATTTCAATTAGACTAATTAATCTTTAATTTCTAACCAACAATATATTTGTTAATTGTACCTTTTTTAGTTCTACACTCTCAAATGTGAGAATTACTCTCTTTTATATAATTTTAAAATGAATATCTTTGTGTTATAATTCAAATCTTCCACTATTTTCTGACAATAAGGGACAGATGAATCAATAATGAAAATAATTGTTGGTTGCTGCCCTAATCTACACTCAGTATCAACCTTTATTACTTGCACCTGTACAATCTACAGCAGTCCAACACAACAGCCCTGCCATAATGTTTACCTTAATTTATTTTTGACTAATTCATAAATATGTCAATTCACATGCTTATTATTGAAGTTATAATTAAAGGTGGTGTTGTAGTGGACTCAATTATATCAAAAAGGTGTTTCTATTTTTTGTCCTCCATATTTACATAAATGAGGTGGTCAACATGTTAGGAATACCTCTAAATGTAACGCAGTTCAGTACATTATCTCTAACTATGACCGCAGTGCTAATACACAGGATTGAATTACCACCTCCATGACAGTGTCAACAAAAACTGATTACAGGCATCATATTAGACTTTACAGGAAAGAACAGTTGAATTTGATCATATGCGTGTATAAACACTGACCTGAAAAGTGACACCAGTACATACCCACTGGTATAAACTCATGTATCAATAATTTTAATCGCCTTTGCAGATACAGTTAAATGCTTTTACTGGGTCTTTCTTTCAGACGCTGCATAGGATGAGGTGTCACTTTTTGCTTGCTTTTGTTTTTCAGATGGAGGTTCTGACCTCTTGTCCCCCAAAAGGAGACTGGAGCCCCTCAGTGAAGATGGGAGTTCAGATGTAGATGGTGAGTTAAATGACGTTTATTATTACAAAAACTCCTGCCTTTTGCCAAAAATTATAGTATAATATAATAGTAATATACTGTAATATTGTAGTGCACACTGCTGCTTACAGTTTTGACCTCTTGAAATATAAGTGCTAGCAGCCAACTGTCAGATTGTGGTAGTTATGTTTTACTGTCAGCATTTAAACACACATGAACCCTGAATATCCATTATACCTGAGATTTCGCTAACTAACGGGTGCCAATGTTTGTCTGTTACTGTTGTATATCAGAGTCCAGGAACAAGCTTGGTGAGGAGGCCCTCACAGAGGAAGAAAAGACGTAAAATGTCCAAGACAGTGGAAGCAATAGGTAAGTTCTTTAAAACTGGGCAAAAAGGTATATACTTATAAAGCTACCATTAAACGCTCTCTGTGACTGACTACAAGCCATGCAGTGGGTTGGGAACATTAATTCCTTTTATGTGACTTGATATTTTGAAAGGAGGAATTGTGCTCTGTGCCCTCCGGTTCAAACGTAATGTACATACATATACAGGCACAAAACAGTTGAGCTATGTGTTTCAGAGTTATTTTACAAGGTCCGGACCAAGGTTCATGTTTTTGTTACATTGTCTACATTTGATCCGGTAAGTTTTGGTTTCACACTGCAGTTATGCAAGCGCACTAAAGATCTCTACGTGACAAAACTACATCCTGCCGTCATCACATACGTGAGCTGCGTCTCCAGATACTTATAATTGATTGGTTTGTAGACAGGCGTCCCCGTCCTCTCGTATCCTCTCTCTGGGTCGGAGTTTTTTCAGCTGACTGCTGCTCTCCCATACGGCCGCGGCTCTTTTTGTTTTGTTGTGATGTTGAGAAGCAAGACACTGGAACTTTCTGGAGAATTTATTCAGAGACAAACGGAAACCTACACTGTACATTTACTACCACTTAAAAAATAAACTGCTGATGTATTCGCTACTCTGATAGCCGACAGCTGTCTGCTCTGAGCGCATTCACCGTCACTCTCAGTCTCTCATGTAGTCTACACACTAAGCACCGAGCTATTCCTTAAAGGAGCTATTCCCCGGTCTTGTAACACAAGGAGAGCCTGCCAGAGCTTCTTGTATTTGGTCCGAATGTCCGAACCATCCAAAAAATGCTTTCACACAGTAAACGTACCGGACCATGGTTCAGTTTGGTCCGGACCGAGACCACCTCTTTTGGTCGGACCAAATTTGGTCTTTTGATCTGGACCGTGGTCCGGGGGAGGTTTCACACCTCTAATTTTGGTTCGGAATAAACTGAAAAGTCCGAAAGTCCGGACCAAATGAGGTATGTGTGAAAACGCCCTTAGATATTTTAACAGGCGCCACAATCATTGTAGCAATAATGGGTTTGTCATTGTCAGGCTACTCAGTGGTTGTAAGAGGCTAGTGTGACTTAAAGTGACACCAGTGCATACCCACTGTTGTAAACTTTCATGTATCATTTTTATCTTCTTTGCAGATACAGTTGCATGCTTTCACTAGGTCATCCTCTCATACACTGCATGTGATGAGGTGTCACTTTTTGCCTGCTCTTGTTTTTCAGATGGAGGTTCTGATCTCCTCTCGCCCAATGAGAGACTGGAGACCTGCAGTGAGGATGGTGGTTCAGATGTATATGGTGAGTTAAATGGCATTTATTATTTAAGTCAGGGGTGTCAAACTCAACTTCCCTAAAGCCTGGTTCCCACGGCAGGATAATTAGGCTGATTTTAGCCCCGATTCACCCCTTCCGACAATCTTAAGGATGCTCCGATTATGGTAAAATAATCTGATCAGATGTTCCTGCCGTGTGTGGTGGGTTAAGACTGCTCTCGTCTGCTCGGAAGGACGTCGGGACCGCTCCCCATCTCAAATCGGGGATATCCAACATGTTGGATTGTTTTGGCCCGATTTCTCCTCGTGTGTGGTGTCCCCCGGGGACAAACGAGCACGCAGCCTGTGGACTGTGGCGTGTAGCCAATCCGAAAGAGAGGTGAGGAGGCGGCGAGGAAAGCACAGGGAAACAAAATCAAAACAGCCGGCGGCACGGCGCAGCAGAAAGTCCGGTGGACGTCGGAGATAAGTAGAGCAAGTATAGTCCATGCTCGCGTTGTCTCCACTTCTTTGACAGTCGCCTTTTCTTTTGATAACGTTTTTTTTCGGTTAAAAACAAACTACAAATTATCGCCACTGCATCCTCTTCGTCCGCCATGATTGTTTACTCTGAAGTCACGTTTGATCTCGAGGGATTTTGCGAGATTTCCCGTCTGACCTGGGAATGCTGGGGAGTCAGATCAGTTCGTGTGTGATGTGTTAATTTTGCCTTGTGCTGCGCACCACACACTGTGCGACCAAAACTGTTAGACCGTGATTTTTTATCGCCGTGTGTGGGGTCTCTCAGGATTGGAAAATCGGCCGACAATTTTAAAATCATCCCGTGTGAACCAGGCTTAAGGGCCACACTTGAAAATGAGAATCACACCAAGGGCCAGACATGTATTGATTTATGTCATCGAAAAAGTCAAACATCTCACAGTTTGGTCGACAAAATGTCAAAGAAAATGCCAAAAACGACGGAAAAGGGGTCAAAAACGTTGAAAAAAATGCCCAAAACTTTGTAAAAAGTGACAATAACTAGTCAGTCCAAAATCGATTGTGAATCTAAAATGATATGGGGGCCAGATCAAACTTTGCAAAGGGCCAGATTTGGCCTGTGGGCCTTGAGTTTTACATTTGTGATCTAAGTTCATCGTGCAGTGAAAAATGAAAGTTTACAGAATTCCTTTTGTTAAGGTTACCCTACTGGCGGTTTTTCATACTTCAACCCATCAGTTGAAATTATGTATATATTACAGCACTGTTCACCATATCATCATTGATCAGTCATGCTTAAGGTTAACATGTGACATTGATTACAAACCACCAACAGGAGTAGTCTAGTAAATAGTGTGATTGTATCATCAGCAGGCAGAATGCTGGTTGCCAATAAATTAGCAGTGTTGAGGCAAACCAGAAGGGTTTAGAAAGCCAGGGCACGGACTAAAAAACTAACAGTGGTCAACATCACAAAGGCAGACAGGCAAATACGGGTCATAGGACTTAGACGGTACGGTTTGGAGGCACAATAAAAGACCTGGCAAATGACTAGGGCTACTGTGCTGGTACTAGAGATATACTCTGGGGAACTTCAAACTATGGAGTAGGTGCTCAGGCAGAGAGTGGATTGGTTGGTTAAATTTACAAAAATAACACACTGGGGACCACTGATGCTCAAGAGAAATGGCAGGATCAACAGATGTTAGTGGACAGAACGAAAATGAATCAAACAGGTGATGATTGTGAGAATCTAATCAACTTACTGAGAGGAATGTGGATGAAATGTCACTACACACGTCTAACTAACGGGTGCCAATGTTTGTCTGTTACTGTTGTAGATCAGAGTCCAGGAAAAAGCTTGGTGAAGAGGCCCTCACAGAAGAAGAAAAGACGTAAAAAGTCCACGACAGTGGAAGCAATGGGTAAGTGCTTTAAATGCTTTTACTGGGTCTTTCTTTCATACACTGCATAGGATGAGGTGTCACTTTTAGCTTGCTCTTGTTTTTCAGATGGAGTTTCTGACCTCTCGTCCTGCAGTGACGAGGGGAGTTTAAATATAGATGGTGAGTTAAATAACGTTTATTATGAAATTCACAAAAACTCCTGCCTTTTTACAAAGGACCCTGCTAGCTTTTTCTCAAACTTAGTAGAGTACTACTTTAAGGACAATTCTGGAGCAAAATTAACCTAGGGGTTAATAACACGTGTACTGAGTCGACCATTCTCAGGGATATGTTTTCATGTCAATTGAATGCGTTTCTAGCTTTAAACAAGCTACTGCAAACCAGTGGTTAGCTGCTAACGCTACCTTTTAGAGCACAAGGTAAATCACTATTTTATACTACTAACTGGGCTCAAAACAGCACCACACTTCAACGGTAGCATGATGACAGTCCTTACATGTAAACCAAAGCATTGAGAACTTTGTAAGTGTACAGACAGTTTATTAAAAAGAGATTATAAAGACAGTAGCGTTCATGTTTACATGCGGGCGCCATCTTGGAAAACAGTCATGAACAGTCAAACGACGAATGCTGTGCAGCCAGTAACATAGCTCAAACACAGTGTTCGTGGTTCGACTGGTCAGGACTGTAAGAGACATATTAGATTAGCATGAAAACATATCCCAGAGAACGGTCGACTAGGTACACATATGTTATTAAACCCTAGGTTAATTTTGTGCCGGAATTGTCCTTTAATATCATGTGCATGAATTATATTACTTGTCATCATTTCATCCTTTTGTTTCTTTACAATTTGTTACACTTTTGAGATGGGTATCACAGTAAATATATAATATATATATATATAAATGGTAGTTAAATTATTGTCCAATGGTGATCCAGTTGTGAGGAAGAACTATTTTGTAATATTCTAGTACACATTGCTGCTTACAGTTTTGACCTCAGAAATATACTTTAAGTGCTAGCAGTAGATTGTGGTAGTTATGTTTTTTTTTGTTTTTTTTTCACTTTGTTTTTTTTATTGATTTTTGATTTTATGTTTTACTGTCAGCATTTAAATACACATGAACCCTGAATATGCATTATACTAGGGCTGCAGCTAACGATTATTTTTGTAATCGAATATTCTAGCGATTATTTCATCGATTAATCGAGTAATCGGATAAAAAAATGATTTTGCCTTAGCCATCACGGGTGTCTTTGGTGTCTTTTTAGCCTTCAGAGGAGTTTTTCTATCCAGCCTGGAAGTTGTGCCTTTTTTCTGAGTTGTTGAGCAATAAATCCAAACTCTTACATCCTAGATTTATCCACTTGATGTCCATAATTTATCACGTTTTCGGTCATTACTGCCGCTAGCTCCGTGCTACAGTCTAGCGTAATTCTCCCATGATGCTTTGCGAGATTGTGTTGACGTCTTTCAACCAATGGGAAGGCAGGTCCGTCATACAAAGACTATGTAGTTGAAAAGATAGATCACTCCAGTGAATCTGAGCGAGAACAAAGGCTATATAGTAGGAAAGATAGGTCACTCCATCTATCTAGTCATAGGCAGTCGAGGCAGAGAATTTGCCTCAAAGCTTTTTTGTAATCAAATTATTCGAGTAATCGTTTCAGCCCTACATTATACCTGAGATTTCACTAACTAACAATGCCAATGTTGTCTGTTACTATTGTATATCAGAGTCCAGGAAAAAACTTGGTGAAGAGGCCCTCACAGAAGAAGAAAAGATGTAAAAAGACCAAGACAGTGGAAGCAATGGGTAAGTTCTTTAAAACTGGACAAAAAAAGATATATACAGTCCAGACCACAAGTATTTGGACAGTTGGACTTTTTGTGTTCTTCAACACAAATAAAGTTTGACAAAGAAACATGTACGCTTTCATCCTAGAGAGCATTCTGAACTTGCTGTACAGTCATAAAGGGGGTTTTCATAACCATACAAATGATTTTCCAGTCAAACAATATGTGCTCCCTGATGTACCAGCTTGTAAGCCTACTCTAAATAAACCTGAAATAACAATTTTAATGTACTATCCATTTTTCTATTTAAAATTGAATGTACTGAAGAACAAAATTGTATACATGTCCAAATACTTACTGTCTAGACTTAACTTCAAAGCTCTGATTACATGCTTTCGGTGACCGCTTGCAAGGCGTGCATGAGCAGAGTCAAGGAATCTACACTGAGATGTACAGTATGTATTTAAGGTTACACAATCTACATTGTCTTTTCTGTCATTTTTAGTGCCAGCCATATTAAAGGTGAAGAGACCGTGGAGTGAAGCAGAGAGGAGTGCGGTATACAAACACATGGCAAAGTTTATGGCAGAGCGCCGCGTTCCAGGTAAAGAACACTGCATGTGATGCATAAAAGAAGAGGAAGCCTTGGGTCAAAGATCCTGGAAGGATGTAAATAATTTTGTGTACAACACAAATGTCACATTAAACCCGGAGGTTTGCTACACGGCAGCTTCACTTTTGAAGATTTTTATTGTGCAATATAATGTTGTGTTGTAGTTGATGTCTGCTGCAGTTCTTTTGATGTGCAGTAGAGTTGAAGTGGTGTTTCAAAACATAGAAATAAGGCACATTTATCTATTAATTGCACAAATATTTTCTTAGGTTTGTTTTATAAAATGTCAGAACATATTGAAAAACACCTAAAACAAAGTTTAAGGTTGTCTTCAGGTATATATTGTTCAAATGACAGTTGTTGCGACAAGTTTATTGTCACAAGTGAGAAAGAAAGCAGCAAATTCTCAAAGTTGATGTTTGAACAAACTGAAATAAATGTTCTGATAACTAAGAGTTAACACTTATTGTTTTTTATTGCTTTACTTTAGTTCAGAAATTCATCTGTGCTTTTGTGCCGTAGTCTGTTCAATGGTCACATCATTTGTGTATATATTCTGCTGCTGTATATGAACCTCAAACTGTAACTCTTCAAAGACTCTCCAATTGATATATTACTACATTATTTGTCTGTTCTAAAACATAAAATGGTAGCAAAGAATAACTTAAAGCAAAAGAAAGAAGGTAGTTAAAATAGTCTAGCCAGAACTGAACCCAATAGCGCCCCCTAGAATCGGTCCTCACTTCAATGGTAGAATGACGGTTCTTATACTTAGTTTTAAAAATAATCTGAGGTGGAAAACTGAGTCAGGGAGACATCTAGTGTTTAAATGTAGCATTATTTTGTCTGTAAGTGTAGCAGAAAGGGTGGTCCTCACTTCCATAGTAGTTATATCCGGTCCTCACTTTGATGCCCATACAGGAATGTGTGTGTGTGTGTGTGTGTGTGTGTGAGAGTGCGCGTGCGTGCGTGCGTGTGTGTACCAATGCCAGAAGCGTCCTCCACCATGGGGTTGATCTCGACCATGGAGGCGTCGTACTTGATGAACAAGTTGTACAGTTTGACCATGTTCTCCGCTGCCTCGTTCACCAGCGCCGCCGGGAAGCCCATCTTCTGAGCAACCTGCAGAGAAACACCACCACCCATGTTATTATTATTAATACGGGCCGTCACGTTCACGCTGTTATGAAGAGGCCTGAGGGTTAAACAGTGTTGATAGTCAGGCCTTTTATTAAACAACTTATTCACTTAACCATTTTCTTTATCTGTCTACTTGTGGTCTATTTATTTATGTGTAGTTTGTTTTAGTCAGTGTTATAATTAATTGTATTATTTGTTTGTATTCTACTTATTTATGTATATCTGTATTTGATTGATTGTTTTTAAACAATATACAGTTTATGTGCTTATTAGCCACTGTTACAAGCTTTTATTTATATATTTAAGTTTCTTTTGGTTGTGTGTCAGGGTGTGTGAATGGGGCTGGGGGGGGGTACTGTGTTATGTCTGTCTGTCGGTCTGTCTGTCTGTCGGTCTGTGCGTACGTGTGTGTCCGTGTGTGTGTGTCTGTGTGTCCGTGTGTGTGTCCGTGTGTGTGTGTCTGTGTGTGTCCGTGTGTGTGTGTGTGTGTGTGTGTGTGTGTGCGTGTGTGTTTGTGTCTGTGTGTGTGTCCGTGTGTCTGTGTGTGTTTCTGTGTGTGTGTGTGTCTGTGTCCGTGTGTGTGTGTGTGTGTGTGTGTGTCTGTGTCCGTGTGTGTGTGTGTGTGTGTGTGTGTCTGTGTCCGTGTGTGTGTGTGTGTGTGTGTGTGTGTGTGTCTGTGTGTGTGTCTCTGTGTGTGTGTCTGTGTCCGTGTGTGTCCGTGTGTGTGTGTGTGTGTGTGTGTGTGTGTGTGTGTGTCCGTGTGTGTGTGTGTGTGTGTGTCCGTATGTGTGCGTGTGTGTCCGTGTGTGTGTGTGCGTGCGTGTTTATGTCTCTGTGTGTGTCCATGTCTCTGTGTGTGTGTGGGTCTGTGTCCGTGTGTGTGTGTGTGTGTGTGTGTGTGTGTGTGTGTGTGTGTGTGTGTGTGTGTGCGCGTGTGTGTGTGTGTGTGTGTCAAGTTAACATGTGGATTTGGGTTACTTTTGTGTCTACAAAAGTAAGATTAACTTGATGCTCAAACAAAAAATCTAGAAAACGTTAAAAACAAAAGCCTGATATCAGGTCAGGGTGCTCAGTCTCCACAGTCTCAGCCTTGTTTTGGGCTTTTTTTATGCCCAGAGACTTTGGAGAGGCTGCTCTGCTGTCAGCCCCCATAGAGACACAACAATATTTAATATCAAATGTATTATCCTGTGACAAAAGCTCCAACGTTCAGGCAAACTGCCGTCTTTGTAAATAAAATAATTTCCGTCACATCGTCCTTCACAGTCGAGGGTATGTTTATGACTGTGACGGAGGATTTTAAACATCCGAGTGATTCTAATAACAACCTTCCGAATGGAAAATCAAAAAGCATGCCCATTATTTCCAAAGCAGCCGCCACAATCAGAAAGCCCAGCTGGTTCCCCATAAAGACCTGGAGAGTGATAATTACTGTGTGGGTGTCTGAATATAACACCAAAACAAAATCACACATATTGAATGAAACCTAATATTGTTTGTCAGGACGTAAAAGAAACCAACAGGTGGGAGAAATTAAGTCTGCTGAGAAGAATGGAAAGAATTTCTTCAACCTGAGACTTGATGTAAAGAGACTGGACCTGTATCTTGTATCTTTTCAACCAGAGGCCTGTACTACGAAGTAAGATTAACACGCCCTGGATTTATTTCCATTACCCGGCTTCACCTAACCTGACAACCGCGGTCCCGCAGAAACTGTGACATGACGGTGGTTAAAGGGGAACTATGCCGTTTTTTTAGCTTAATTTACCTTAAAGGAACACGCCCACTTATTGGGACTTTGTCTTATTCCCTATATCCCCCAGAGTTAGATAAGTCCATACATACTATTCTCATCTCCGTGCGTGCTGTATCTCTGTCTGACTGTCCACCGCTAGCCTAGCTTAGCACAGATCCTGGAGGTAACCGGCGCCATCTAGCCTAGCTTAGCACAGACCCTGGAGGTAACCGGCTCCATCTAGCCTAGCTTAGCAAAGATCCTGGAGGCAACCGGCTCCATCTAGCCTAGCTTAGCACAGATCCTGGAGGCAACCGGCTCCATCTAGCCTAGCTTAGCACAGATCCTGGAGGTAACCGGCTCCATCTAGCCTAGCTTAGCAAAGATCCTGGAGGTAACCGGCTCCATCTAGCCTAGCTTAGCACAGATCCTGGAGGTAACCGGCGCCATCTAGCCTAGCTTAGCACAGATCCTGGAGGTAACCGGCTCCATCTAGCCTAGCTTAGCAAAGATCCTGGAGGCAACCGGCTCCATCTAGCCTAGCTTAGCACAGATCCTGGAGGCAACCGGCTCCATCTAGCCTAGCTTAGCACAGATCCTGGAGGTAACCGGCTCCATCTAGCCTAGCTTAGCAAAGATCCTGGAGGTAACCGGCTCCATCTAGCCTAGCTTAGCAAAGATCCTGGAGGTAACCGGCTCCATCTAGCCTAGCTTAGCACAGATCCTGGAGGCAACCGGCTCCATCTAGCCTAGCTTGGCACAGATCCTGGAGGTAACCGGCTCCATCTAGCCTAGCTTAGCACAGATCCTGGAGGCAACCGGCTCCATCTAGCCTAGCTTAGCACAGATCCTGGAGGTAACCGGCTCCAACTAGCCTACTGCTCCCAATAAGTGACAAAATAACACCAACATGTTCCTATTTACATGTTGTGATTTGTAGAGTCACAGCGTGAACAAATAACAAGGTCACATGACACACAGCCATCTTCTAACCGTATACATACTGGGAACTATATTCTCAGAAGGCGAAGCACGGCTACTCTCTGGTACTTGGGTGGAGTGATCTGCTCGCAGCACCTGAGAACCACCAGACAGAGAGTAGCAGTGCTTTGCCTTTCTGAGAATATAGTTCCCAGTTTATATACGGAAAGAATTACACAATTACACAACACGCACGGAGATGAGAAGGGTATGTATGGACTTGTCTAACTCTGGGGGTTATGGTAAATAAGCTAAAGTCCCACTAAGTCGGCGTGTTCCTTTAACTGAACAGCTTCGGAGTCATTGGAATGGTTATATGACTTTTTTCATGGTTTTTTTGAATGGTGGTCGTCTCGCTTCCCCCTAGTGCCTGAGAGCGGAAAAAAACCACCCTCGCAGCTTCGATCTCTCTTAATACTGGACCAGTGTCAAAGATTATTGTTCCCATCAGTCACTTAGACACAGAAACATAGGAACATAGGGCCCAGGTTTAAAAAAATAGTAGTTACCCTTTAAGAAAACCTTCAGAGCAACAACACACGGCCTCTCGTGGTTTAGACGTGGTCTCAACACACACAGCACCCGTGGAACGTCCTCTGCTATTGATCATACCTTGACAGCCTGCTCCATCTTAATGCCCTCCACAATGTCGATGGGCTCCTTCACAATGGCGTCTGGGCTTTCGGCTGCGACATCTTCGATGTTCACGCCGCCCTGCGAGCTGCCGATCAACACGGGGCCCTGTGGGACACAAGATGGAGTTTAAAGTGGCCATATTATGCTCATTTTCAGATTCATAATTGTATTTTGAGGTTGTACCAGAACAGGTTTACATGGTTTAATTTTCAAAAAACACCATATTTTAGTTGTACTGCACATTGCTGCAGCTCCTCTTTTCACCCTGTGTTCAGGTCTATGTTTTAGCTACAGAGTGAGACCTCTCACTGCTGTAACATCTTTGTTGGCAGTCGCACACGCTCAGTAGCTAGGTAAGACCACATGATCAGTAGCTAGGTAAGATCACATGATCAGTAGCTAGGTAAGATCACATGCTCAGTAGCTAGGTAAGATCACATGCTCAGTAGCTAGGTAAGATCACATGCTCAGTAGCTAGGTAAGGACTACATGAGCTAGCTAGCTGTTTCTCCAACTTCAGTAGTACAAGGCAGGATTAGCCGGGAGACTTCTTCTAAACGAGGGCGCACTTCCAACTTTGCGTGGAATACCTGCAGAACAGGGACATGGAAGTAGTTCTTTTGTAGATTAGGGTGAACTAGTGTGTGTTGTAGCAGTGTTTTGCCATTTGGAACGAGCTAGCATGCTAGCGCTAGCATGCGTGTGGTCGTCCATGTTTCCTTCTTCAAGCTTGCCGGGAAGGCCGGGAAGCTACGATACCCGTTAGCGGCATCTGTGAGTTTATCATGTGACAGCGAAAACGTGAAAGGTGGAGCAGTATGTCCTGTATGTCCCTTACACACACACACACACACACACACACACACACACACAAAGGCGGAGCAGTATGTCCTGTATGTCCCTTACACACACACACACACACACACACACACACAAAGGCGGAGCAGTATGTCCTTTATGTCCCTTACACACACACACACACACACACACACACACACACACAAAGGCGGAGCAGTATGTCCTGTATGTCCCTTACACACACACACACACACACACACACACACACACACACACACACACACAAAGGCGGAGCAGTATGTCCTGTATGTCCCTTACACACACACACAAGGCGGAGCAGTATGTCCCTTACACACACACACACACTCTCTCTCTCTCTCTATTCAGCTGAATGAGGACACTGTGGCCAGATGTTTAGGGGGGTCATGAAACAAAGACCCATTACCAGGGTAGTCTGAGCTGAACAGACCATCTTTATCTGTGCTGCTGTGCTGCCATCTAGTGGTGAGATTCAGCAAAACAAGACACACATCTGTACAGCTGCTTTTTAAAAATCACTCTGATTTTGGTCCATTTTTAGAGCTTTAAGGGCAAGAAAACTAAGTTCAGAGCTTCAGCTACAGCAGCATTCAGCTGCTGCGTTAAGCTCCTGAACTACGACACCTTCAGCTGGATTTATTTAGTTTAAATAAGAGAGTAAAACTTTATGATGATGATGAAAATGTTCTTGCATCGTCTGCTCCAACAATCAACAGATAACATTAAAAACACACATCAAAAACATCTGGATGGTGACCCGACAAACACACACACACACACACACACGCATACTGACACACACACACACACACACACACGCATACTGACACACACGCGAACCAATACACACACACACACATCCTGACACACACACACACACTGACACACATACGAACCTACACACACACACATCCTGACACACACATCCTGACACACACTCGTACTGACACACACACACACGCGTGTACTGACACACGCATACTGATACACACACGCATACTGACACACATACCAACACACACACACACACACACACACACAGGACCGTTATTATCACCGTAAGTGTCTGAAACGTTGGTAAAGCTGGAGCAGATAATCTTAAAGCCGTAAAAGACCAAACGTAAAGCTGAAGAAGGCCGACTGCAGTCACTAGGTCTGAGAAAAGTCTTTCACTTCCATTCATTCAGCCTCAGGTGCTGCCCAACACGCTCGGCGGCGCCCAACACGCTCGGCGGCGCCCAACACGCTCGGGCGCCGCCCAACACGCTCGCCCAACACGCTCGGTGCCGCCCAACACGCTAGGGCGCCGCCCAACACGCTAGGGCGCCGCCCAACACGCTAGGGCGCCGCCCAACACGCTCGGCGCCGCCCAACACGCTCGGGCGCTGCCCAACACGCTCACCCAACACGCTCGGTGCTGCCCAACACGCTAGGGCGCTGCCCAACACGCTAGGGCGCTGCCCAACACGCTCGGCGCCGCCCAACACGCTCGGCGCCGCCCAACACGCTCGGTGCCGCCCAACACGCTCGGATGCCGCCTAACACGCTCGGGTGCCGCCCAACACGCTCGGTGCCGCCCAACACGCTCGGCGCCGCCCAACACGCTCGGCGCCGCCTAACACGATCGGGCGCTGCCCAACACGCTCGGTGCCGCCTAACACGCTCGGGTGCTGCCCAACACGCTCGGTGCCGCCCAACACGCTCGGTGCTGCCCAACACGCTCGGTGCCGCCCAACACGCTCGGTGCCGCCCAACACGCTCGGTGCCGCCCAACACGCTCGGTGCTGCCCAACACGCTCGGTGCCACCCAACACGCTCAGGCGCTGCCCAACACGCTCGGGTGCCGCCCAACACGCTCGGTGCCGCCCAACACGCTCGGTGCCGCCCAACACGCTCGGCGCTGCCCAACACGCTCGGTGCCGCCCCTGAACCTCATAACGGCAGGAAATACCTCACCTGGTAGGATCTCTCCATGGTGATGGCGAAGTAGTATTCTCTGCGAGGGTACCTGCGCTCGCAGATGAACACCTGGTTGCAGATGCGACCCGCCTCCCCCGTCTGCTTGGTGTACAGCTTTCGACCAATCATCTGGGAGGAAATGTCCCGGGCCTCCTCTGGCCTGGAGAGAAGAGGAAGGACTGTCAGAGGAGAGGGGACGCCACGTACAGAATACTGCTTTCTCTTCACATCTAACCACAGAAATCTAAAGCTAGGTTACACACATGGTGCCATTTGGCTGAAACAAATGGTTAGAGGACTGAGTGACTTTGCTTGAGCAAATGGGGACCACTGACTGAGTGGGCCCAGGACTGACACCCCCATCACCACGTCTCATGTTACACAGGACAGTACTTAACCTCATGACTGGAGAGAAAATCTTCAGAGTGGCCAAATTGACTGAGGAGCTCTCCAGACTTTCCATGGAGTCTGTTAATCGATGCTGGAATCTTTGATGTAATACACCTTTTATTATGAAGATCAGTGTCGGCGAATACTTCTTCTTCTACTTCTTCCATACAGCATCACAGCAAAGAAACTAAAGACACCACAAGGTCTGTCGGTACACGATCCGTTCTGCACATGCGCAAAATGTTCGTGCATGCGCGGTTGTACGAGGATTTACGACACTGCACGATCTGTTCCACGCTTCCGGTCGACAGCCAAGCTAACGTTAGTTTAGCTAACGGCTCATTCGGCTACCCGCTAGCTAATTGTAGCGGTCTGCCGTTAGCCTCCACTGGCAAGCTAACGTTAGTTTAGCTAACGGCTCATTCGGCTACCCGCTAGCTGATTGTAGCGGTCTGCCGTTAGCCTCCACAGGCAAGCTAACGTTAGTTTAGCTAACGGCTCATTCGGCTACCCGCTAGCTGATTGTAGCGGTCTGCCGTTAGCCTCCACAGGCAAGCTAACGTTAGTTTAGCTAACGGCTCATTCGGCTACCCGCTAGCTAATTGTAGCGGTCTGCCGTTAGCCTCCACTGGCAAGCTAACGTTAGTTTAGCTAACGGCTCATTCGGCTACCCGCTAGCTGATTGTAGCGGTCTGCCGTTAGCCTCCACAGGCAAGCTAACGTTAGTTTAGCTAACGGCTCATTCGGCTACCCGCTAGCTGATTGTAGCGGTCTGCCGTTAGCCTCCACAGGCAAGCTAACGTTAGTTTAGCTAACGGCTCATTCGGCTACCCGCTAGCTGATTGTAGCGGTCTGCCGTTAGCCTCCACAGGCAAGCTAACGTTAGTTTAGCTAACGGCTCATTCGGCTACCCGCTAGCTAATTGTAGCGGTCTGCCGTTAGCCTCCACTGGCAAGCTAACGTTAGTTTAGCTAACGGCTCATTCGGCTACCCGCTAGCTGATTGTAGCGGTCTGCCGTTAGCCTCCACAGGCAAGCTAACGTTAGTTTAGCTAACGGCTCATTCGGCTACCCGCTAGCTGATTGTAGCGGTCTGCCGTTAGCCTCCACAGGCAAGCTAACGTTAGTTTAGCTAACGGCTCATTCGGCTACCCGCTAGCTGATTGTAGCGGTCTGCCGTTAGCCTCCACAGGCAAGCTAACGTTAGTTTAGCTAACGGCTCATTCGGCTACCCGCTAGCTGATTGTAGCGGTCTGCCGTTAGCCTCCACTGGCAAGCTAACGTTAGTTTAGCTAACGGCTCATTCGGCTACCCGCTAGCTGATTGTAGCGGTCTGCCGTTAGCCTCCACAGGCAAGCTAACGTTAGTTTAGCTAACGGCTCATTCGGCTACCCGCTAGCTGATTGTAGCGGTCTGCCGTTAGCCTCCACAGGCAAGCTAACGTTAGTTTAGCTAACGGCTCATTCGGCTAACTGCTAGCTGAGACAGCATGTAATAACTTTAAAAGACCCTCAAATTAAAACTTGAAAATAAACGTTGACATATATATTACTTTATGTGTTATTGTATACATTACTGTGAAGTCTTAATTTAGCTGTAGCCTGCTTTTCCCATTAAGTTTGAGTTAACGTTATTTTAGTCTGAATCTAGCTGTCACTAGCGGTTAGCCGAATTAGCTGTTAGCTAAACTAACGTTAGCTTCCCGGTGGAGGCTAGCCATAGGCTAGCGTGGAACAGATCGTGCAGGTCGTATCCTCGGTAAAACAGTATTATCTTGCGCATGTGCAGAACGGATCGTGTAGGCAGAACGGATCGTGTACCGAGAAGGTTCATGGTCGCCGCCGTGTTCCCGTGGTGAGGTACACGAGCCATAAAAGGCGTGTGGTTGTGCACATTTGTATTTTTGTACCTTGGCGCTAGTTCTACGCTCTAGTTCAACGCGGTCGGCTGGGAAGACTGGCGGAGCAGGCTCGCATCTACAGTCATCATCATTATAAAACGCAGCACTTGTGTTTGTGCCCCCATTTTTTGTGAGCTGAACTCAAAGATCTAAGACTGTTCTATGTACACAGAAGGCCTATTTCTCTCAAATATTGGTCATTCATCGTTGTTATCTGATTAGACAGAAGGATTACTGCAGGTGTGCCTTAGACTGGCCACACTGAAATGTGCAGTTTTACTGTATTGGGGGGGTCCGAAAACTAGTGTGTGTGTCTCTGTGTGTGTGTGTGTGTGTGTGTGTGTGTGTGTGTGTGTCTGTGTGTGTGTGTGTGTGTGTGTGTGTGTGTGTGTGTGCGCGTGTGTGTGTGTGTGTGTCTCTGTGTGTCTCTCTCTCTCTCTGTGTGTGTGTGTGTGTGTGTGTGTGTGTGTGTGTGTGTGTGTGTGTGTGTGTGTGTGTGTGTGTGTGTCTCTCTCTGTGTCTCTGTGTGTGTGTGTGTGTGTGTGTGTGTGTGTGTCTCTGTGTGTCTCTGTGTGTGTGCGTGTGTGTGTCTCTCTCTCTCTGTGTGTCTCTGTGTGTGTGTGTGTGTGTGTGTGTGTGTGTGTGCGTGCGTGCGTGTCTCTGTGTGTGTCTCTGTGTGTGTGTGTGTGTCTCTGTGTGTGTGTGTGTGTGTGTGTGTGTGTGTGTGTGTGTGTGTGTGTGTGTGTGTGTGTGTGTGTGTGTGTGTGTGTGTGTGTGTGTGTGTAAGGCACACCTGTGCAATAATCCTGCTGTCTGATCAGCATCTTGATGACCAATATTTGACAGAAATAAGCCTTTTGTGTACATAGAAAAACAGTCTTAGATCTTTGAGTTCAGCTCACGAAAAATGGGGGCAAAAACCAAAGTGTTGCGTTTTAGAGATTATTTTCGGGGGCATTTTTAGGCCTTTATTTAGACAGGACAGCTGAAGACATGAAAGGGGAGAGGGGGGCGGGGGCGTGACATGCCTGCTGCTGTAATGGGATGTTTTAGTTGGGACAGAAAGGTCATGTTGAGTTGACTCTGAGGGGATTTCTCTGTCCAGACAGGCAAGGTTACGTTGCGGACATCGATGAAAAATGACTGCATGAGAGAAGTGACTCGTGCGCCCAGATGTGTCCTGATTTCTTATCATTTTATCCTGTTACAGCAAGAGGTTTCCTGGTTTCACCCTGTTGCAAACAGGATGCTGTTCCTCTGCAAAAATATATATATACTCTTGTCTTTGAGTGCTACTTTCGAGGTCTCTTCCACTGCACTCTGAGATACGTGTGCTGTGTAACTCCATCTCCTTGCTTGCAAGTAGGGCTGCAACTAACGATTATTTTCATAGTCGATTAATCGATTAGTTGTTTGATCTATAAAAATGTCAAAACATGGTGAAAAATGTGGATCAGAGTTTCCCAAAGCCTAAGAGGACGTCCTCAAATGTCTCGGTTTGTCCAAAACTCAAAAGATATTCAGTTAACTGTCCCGGAGGAGAGAAGAAACTAGAAGATATTCACATTTAACAAGCTGCAATCAGAGAAATCTGATTTTTTTTTTTTTTAATAAAAAAATGACTCAAACGATTATCAAAATAGTTGGCGATTAATTTAATAGTTGACAACTAATCAATTAATCGATTAATCGTTGCACCTCTACTTGCAAGCAATAATAAATGTGAACAAACTCTCACGGAACAACTTCTGTTTTGAACTTCTTTATGCCCTGCGTCGAGGAGTAGACCTCTATATATGGGCGCCCGCTCTACCAGGTGAGCTATCCGGGCGCCCCTGATTGACTTTTGGAGAGCTTCTGAGTCAGACACACACACACACACACACACACACACACACACACACATACACACACACACACACACACACACACACATATATATACACACACACACACACACACACACACACATATACACACACACACACACACACACACACACACACACACGCTCAAACACAGACACACACACATAGAGACACACACACACACACACACACACACACAGAGACACACACACACACACACACACACACACACACACACACACACACACACACACACACACAGAGACACAGACACACACACGTACACACACACAGACACACACCCACACATAGAGACACACACACACACCCAGACAGACACATAGAGACACAGACACAGACACACACACACACACACACACACACACACACACACACACACACACACACAGACAGACAGACAGTCAGTCAGCAGCTCTTCTCTGTCAGATATATTGACTGAGACAACCAACATGTTCAATATCCAGAGCCCAAAGTTCACAGACCACGTGGCCAGGTTGGATCAGTGGGTAGAGCAGGCGCACATATATACCTAGAGGTTTATGCCTCCACGCAGAGGTCCAGGGTTCGAATCCGACCTGTGACGATTTCCTGAACGTCTTCCCCCCCCCCTCTCTCCTCTCTCTCACCTAGTTTTAGTCGTGCAACAGAAAACTCAGATTGGACAGAGAGTCTAGCTAGCTGTCTGGATTTACCCATAGACAGTATATAAACTGGACCAGCAGGTCCCGTGTCTCTGGACGGAGACCAGTGAAGGATGTTAGAAGATCTTTCCCGGTGATGGCTGAGCGTTACTGAGCAGCCTCCAACTGAGCTTGAAGACGTAGATGTGACGTGAGCAACCTGTCTGAAAGTTGGAAGTCTTCTGGTAGCTGTGCCAAGAGAAATCTCAATCATTCCCAATCTAGCAGAGACGGAGAGCGTAGGTATATGTAAGGAGATAACATAGACACAGGCTAATTACTGATCACTAAAATGATAGTTAACATTAGTAATTAAACTTAAACAGCTAATGGAAGTCCAAACTGCCTGAGAGCTTCTCCTGTACTATACGGTAATTCCTCTACTATGAGACAGTAAGTCTCGTGGTTATGACCCAATCGTTAGCCTATTTTTATAACAACGTCTGCTACGGAGCCATAACGTGAGGTACAAGGTAATGGAGCCTTTTATACATTGTTGTGTTTCTTTAGAAATAAACAACGGACAAATAGAGTCTTTAAACTCTTCAGATGTAAAGTTATTCTCTGTCAAAGTGACGTCAAAATGAATGGCAGTCAATGGGATGCTAACGGGAGCTGATGGCTTGGTAGCATCAAAATCGCGCCATAGGAGGTTCGCGGTCCGAGGAGAAGCTGACCACCTTGGATTTACCCTGCAGAGATCTGGGGAGTCTAACCCTAACCCAACACAAAGAAAGAGGAAGGTAACGGACATCCGGCCGACTTTCCGGCGCACCTGAACAATCAAGGAAGTGGAAGGTCGTGGATGTAAGACTACTTACGAGTAGACGATCCTCACTCCTCCCTTCAGTCCGCCCTCGAACGTCCCCTTTCCTCGGCCCCCAGCCAGCACCTGAGCTTTCACCACCAGGTCCTTCGTACCTGAAACATCCATCGATAAGTTCAGCCAAATGAAGTCATTGCGGTTAGTAGAGATGCACCGATTACAACTTTCTAGGCTGATTCTGATTTCTGATTTTCTTTGAGTTAGACCAGCTGATACCGATTTTAGCCGATTCCGATTTCATGTTTTCTAACCACTTTACAGCACACACACGTATTTATTTTCTATCTTTTCTTTAATAGAACAGAAGAAATGTGATTTAGGTTTTTGGTGTCGTCCCTCCACACCCTACTTTCTCCTTGCAGGTGTTGCATATTGTAAACTTGTTATCTTCTGCACACACGCTGAAGAATTCCCAAACAGCTGACATGTTGCAGGTTAATTCACCAGGTTCCTACATGTGGAGAATAGCGCCCACACGCCTTCACACCGCGAGCGGGTACGCGCCACACACGGTGGAAAAGTTGAGCGAAAGGAAAAAGAGACCGTGCTGTGGGCCGAAGGCAAAGCCAGAGTCGGTAACGTAGGCTACTACGGCGTGGAGGCACTCTGCTCTGAATCAGAAGGCAAACACCGGACGCTCGCTCTGTGAAAGGCGGCGTACACGTAGATGGCCGGTGGCTGTTTACATGTTCACATAACTTTATACATCCTCGAACTGGCTGGAATCGTTGCACACATCCTCTCCAAGGAGTGCACCAGCAGTAAAATTGTCCGGAGGAAGTTTATGCAGCAACTGGCAGAGGAGCTGAGAGCGGAGTTTATGGAGGAAAAAAGGGCCGCGGCTCACGGTCCGAGCAGCGCTGCGCACCGCAGCAGACGCCAAAACGGAGGCAGTGCCAGGTTAGGTTATAGCTAAATGTTCAAATAAGATACTTATAATTGTTATTTGGCTGTTATGAGTTAAGTTGAATGAATTTCCACACCATATTTTTCGGGATATGAATGTATGAAATAATTACGGTTTACTATGCCATGATATGAATTATTGTAACACGTATTACTACTCAAATGTATAATTAAACTCGTAAAAATGTACATTTCGGTGTTATTACGTTTTTCTAAAGATATCCTAACACAATACATAATACAATATCGCAATTAGGTATTTATCATGAGAGATTATAGAGTTTGGAACCTGGCGGTCAGAATGACCGCTCACGGCAGTTCTAGTGTTAAAGAGCCGACTTTTAGTTCTTTTTGCATCTCTTGGTCGTATTTTTTTTAGTAGAGTACAGTGGCTTCTTACAGCCTTTTCTCTGAAAACGACGCTATGAGAGCGAGTGAAGTTGCAGCCGGACAGATTAACAGTTAGCAGAAACTCACAGTACAGCTCCGTAAAGCCATGTTATCGGTGCAACTTCTTACTATGCTGCAGTTATGTAGCTAAGCCGTGTGTTAACTGATACCACTGAAGCAGGAGGCGGCTTTGTTTACACTGC
>NC_050180.1:35090286-35092786 GCF_008315115.2 Sander lucioperca | reverse complement strand
AACACCGAAGAGACGAGACGTAATACGTCTCCATAACAGCAGGCGGCGCTAATCTGGATTGTCGCCCAAAAAAATGAAAACCGGCAGCTGATTGGACGAACGAGTCACGTGGGTCTGGCTGCTGCTTCCGGATTTTGGATTTTTCAACCGGCCATTACTGGCGGCTCATTCAGAATACGATCTCATATTTAGGGTTGGGCATCAAGAACCAATTGCTGCTTGGAATCGTTTGGAGGATTTGGTTTAAAATCCAAAGTTAACGTGCGCAAATTTTGGTTTCCGTAGCGGCCAGGCACGTTGTGTTGCAGCCGTGGAGCTCAGTAAGCGGCGCTCTAGTCTGGCTTTATTTTACGTTGAAAAAGCTGTAAAACTGCAACCCACCACTGAATCAAAATCAAACTTTCCTCTTATTTGTGAAATAAGTATGGGACCCGTTCCAACTCCAGCCCTCAAAGAATCGGAATCGAGAATCGTTAAAATCCAAAACGACGCCCAACCCTACTCATATTGGACTAAAATAGTTCACCGAAACGTGTTTCTGAAAACATTTTAAGAGAGAAATAGGCCGTGCAGTTGCTGAATCTGTCTTCATTTCAGATCAACAAAAGGTCAGTTTAAAAGATTTTCGTCAGATTTTGAGAGACTCTAGTCACGCTCATCCCGCTCGCCGTTTCCTGGTGACTCCCGAGGTCGGCCAAAATGAAGGCCGACGGCTCCTCCAACGGACGACGGCGCGGAACACACCGAACATAATCGAGTCACCGACCTCGCCAGACGGTCCAACGGCCGGTTATCGGCTCGGTCGGTGTGTAGCTGCCATTAAAATGTCAAAACTGTAGTTCTTTTTTTTAGTGCTGCCTTTTATATTCACTTCAATGTTCAATTTGTTCAATAACAGAAAGTTAGAAATGATTTCCTTTCATTAGTTTTAAACCCAACAAGCAGTTTGTAGAACACTTACATATCTCATTATTTATCGCTTAACTTACAGTGCTGCTCATAAATATTCACACCCATGTTAAAGTTGACTAAAAAGAGGAATAAAAAAAACATCTTTTGGAAATTGATCTTAATGCCTTAATTAAAAAAATTAGGAAAAATCCAATCTTTAAGGACACCAATTTTCTTTGTGAATGAATAATGTATCGTGAATAAATAAATGTTCTTCCTTAAAATACAGGGGGCATAAGTCAGTACACCCCTATGTTAAATTCCCATAGAGGCAGGCAGACTTTTATTTTGAAAGGCCAGTTATTTCATGGATCCAGGATACTATGCATCCTGATAAAGTTCCCTTGGCCTTTGGAATTAAAATAGCCCTAACTATTTAACTACTATATTTTTAAACTGGCCTTTAAAAATAAAAATCTGCCTGCCTCTATGGGAATTTAACATAGGGGTATGTATAATTATGCCCCCTGTATTTTAAGGAAGAACATTTATTTATTTACGATACATTATTCATTCACAAAAAAAATTGGTGTCCTTAAAAGGTCGGATTTTTCCTAGTTTTTTAATTAAGGCATTAAGATCAATTTCCAAAAGATGATTTTTTTATTCCTCTTTTTAGTCAACTTTAGCATGGGTATTAATACTTATGAGCAGCACTGTATATCGTTATCAAGACATTACAACAACGGTATCGCGTATTGTCCTCATATCGTGCGGCCCTAGGTAGTAATGTTGGTCCGTGTGTGAAGTGACGGAGGTTACAGAGGTGATGGTGTAAATACTGCATCACTGTTTACACAACAGATGCCCCGACTTACAGCGGGATCACCCTGGGGCAGAGACCGACAGAAAAGGGAAGGAATTCCAACACGGTGTCGGATTTTAGAAGACACTTTTGGCTCGAACCCCACAGCTGTTTGCACTCTCTTCAGCTGCTGGGACGTCTCGTCAAGACGTTACTGGATAAAGGGCTTTCAGCTCTACTCTAAGGGCCCTGACACACCAACCAGACGGCCGACCGTCGGCAGTAAAGCCAGCCGGACTGATCAGTCGGGTCCCCGAGGTCCAAAAAGTGCCTCAGAACACACTGAGGAGACGCCAACTTGAGCGTACGCTCTGCGCGTGCACGAAATGTAATACGTCTCCATAGCAGCAGGCGGCGCTGCTCTGTATTGTTTCCCAGAAAATGAAAACCGGCAGCTGATTGGACGAACGCATCACATGGGTCTTTTTTCCTCCGGAAATTCACAGCCAGACTGTCAGAATACGATCTCATATTGGACTAAAATAGTTCACCGAAACGTGTTTCTGAAAACATTTTAAGAGAGAAATAGGCCGTGCAGTTGCTGAATCTGTCTTCATTTCAGATCAACAAAGGTCAGTTTAAAAGATTTTGAGAGACTCATCCCGCTCCCCATTTCCGGGTGAGTCCCGACTGTCCTGTCTCTGACTGTCCTGTCTCTGACTGTCCTGTCTCTGACTGCCCTGTCTCTGACTGCCCTGTCTCTGACTGCCCTGTCTCTGACTGCCCTGTCTCTGACTGCCCTGT
>NC_050180.1:35075286-35085286 GCF_008315115.2 Sander lucioperca | reverse complement strand
AAGGGTATTTTACAATAACTTTGAATGCACCACAAGGCTAGCGAGTTTCAAGTGAACGCACCGTCTGTGTTGATTTTCCGACAGCGGCAGCTGCAGTCAGACCGTTACGTCCCGCTGTTGGAGTCCTCTACGGGGAAATACAGTCACACTTTACACCGCTTAACGTAAGCTGTCAGCATTTTAACCGTTGGGTTTAATCCAGCTACTAACCAGTCCCTCCAGAAAAACGTGATTATGCGATCTCATAATTCAATGCATAATCAGCCAAAGTCTGCATATTTATGCGGGGGCCACATTTCTTCAAATACGGCGCACTTTCACTGCATAAATTTCAGATTTCTGCGCAAAATATGCGGGGCTTGCATGATTTCATAATCCCCGCATTTTGGTTGCAAAAAAGTCACATATATCTTAGCAGAAAGTTGAAAAATGTTGCGTTTACTTCACACAAGAGCAGCCATTTTCCCCTGTTGCCATGGGAACGTTATGACGTGACGTAATTACGCGACGTGAACATCATCGAAAAGCGGCAAACCCCGCGATGAAGCCACGATGAAACCGTAGTTTTTGCAAGTTCCCGCAATTTTTGCAAGTTCCCGCAATTTCATCGCATAAAATTGCATAAATATCCCGCATATTCCATCGCATTTTTTAAGAAAACGTGCCGCATAATCAAGGATTTTTGTCCGCAACAATCACAAAAAAACTCCGCATTTTTCTGGAAGGACTGACTAGCTAACGGTAACGTAGCGTCCCGTGCAGCGATGCTTCTGCAAAAAAAAAACTCAGGCACCAAAATGAGGCACTGGAATTTTCGTTCTTATTCGGTCTCGTTACTACCGTTTACATCGGAACGTTAAGGTTAAAGGAACACGCCGACATATTGGGACTTTAGCTTATTCACCGTAACCCCCAGAGTTAGATAAGTCCATACATACCCTTCTCATCTCTGTGCGTGTTGTAACGCTGTCTGACGGTTCCACCGGTAGCTTAGCTTAGCACAGATCCTGGAGGTAACCGGCTCCATCTAGCCTAGCTTAGCACAGATCCTGGAGGTAACTGGTTCCAACTAGCCTACTGCTCCCAATAAGTGACAAAATAACGCCAACATGTTCCTATTTACATGTTGTGATTTGTATAGTCACAGCGTGTACAAATAACAAGGTCACCTGACACACAGCCATCTTCTAACCGTATATAAACTGGGAACTATATTCTCAGAAATATAGCTCTGCTACTTCTGCTACTTGGGCGGAGTGATTTGCTTTGCAGCAAGCCTTTCTGAGAATATAGTTCCCAGTTTGTTTACGGTCCAACCAGTTACCTGCAGGTTCTGTGCTAAGCTAAGCTACCGATGGAACCGTCAGACAGAGTTACAGCACGCACAGAGATGAGAAGGGTATGTATGGACTTATCTAACTCTGGGGGTTACGGTGAATAAGCTAAAGTCCCAATAAGTCGGCGTGTTCCTTTAATTAATAAGGTTTTGGTACCCAACCCTAGATATTAACGACCTTCCATCTGTTTGTCCTGAGGTTGAAACCATAACGTACGCAGACGATACTGTTATATTTGTACATGGCAGATCCAAAGCAGACGTTGCAGCTAAGCTCACCAGATCCATGGCTCAGGTTACCACATGGTTACAAGAGTGCTGCCTGCATCTAAATGTCTCTAAACAGTTAGCATGTTCTTTTGCAAAACCAATCGATCCACAAGTGATCATCACATAATGGTTGAGGGTGCAAAATTACAGGTTGTGAATGAATTTAAATATCTTGGGGTGCTAATCGACCCAATACCAGTATAGGTACAGTATTAGGGGACCACTAAGGTCTATATAAAAGAGACTTCAGATACAGTATTAGAGGACCACTAAGGTCTATATAAAGAGACTTCAGATACAGTATTAGGGGACCACTAAGGTCTATATAAAAGAGACTTCAGATACAGTATTAGAGGACCACTAAGGTCTATATAAAAGAGACTTCAGATACAGTATTAGGGGACCACTAAGGTCTATATAAGAGACTTCAGATACAGTATTAGGGGACCACTAAGGTCTATATAAAGAGACTTCAGATACAGTATTAGAGGACCACTAAGGTCTATATAAAGAGACTTCAGATACAGTATTAGGGGACCACTAAGGTCTATATAAAGAGACTTCAGATACAGTATTAGGGGACCACTAAGGTCTATATAAAGAGACTTCAGATACAGTATTAGGGGACCACTAAGGTCTATATAAAGAGACTTCAGATACAGTATTAGAGGACCACTAAGGTCTATATAAAAGAGACTTCAGATACAGTATTAGGGGACCACTAAGGTCTATATAAGAGACTTCAGATACAGTATTAGGGGACCACTAAGGTCTATATAAAGAGACTTCAGATACAGTATTAGAGGACCACTAAGGTCTATATAAAGAGACTTCAGATACAGTATTAGGGGACCACTAAGGTCTATATAAAGAGACTTCAGATACAGTATTAGGGGACCACTAAGGTCTATATAAAGAGACTTAAGATACAGTATTAGGGACCACTAAGGCCTATATAAAAGAGACTTCAGATACAGTATTAGGGGACCACTAAGGTCTATATAAAGAGACTTAAGATACAGTATTAGGGGACCACTAAGGTCTATATAGAGACTTCAGATACAGTATTAGGGGACCACTAAGGTCTATATAAAGAGACTTCAGATACAGTATTAGGGGACCACTAAGGTCTATATAAAGAGACTTCAGATACAGTATTAGGGACCACTAAGGCCTATATAAAGAGACTTCAGATACAGTATTAGGGACCACTAAGGCCTATATAAAAGAGACTTCAGATACAGTATTAGGGACCACTAAGGCCTATATAAAAGAGACTTCAGATACAGTATTAGGGGACCACTAAGGTCTATATAGAGACTTCAGATACAGTATTAGGGGACCACTAAGGTCTATATAAAGAGACTTCAGATACAGTATTAGGGACCACTAAGGTCTATATAAAGAGACTTCAGATACAGTATTAGGGGACCACTAAGGTCTATATAAAGAGACTTCAGATACAGTATTAGGGGACCACTAAGGTCTATATAAAGAGACTTCAGATACAGTATTAGAGGACCACTAAGGTCTATATAAAGAGACTTCAGATACAGTATTAGGGGACCACTAAGGTCTATATAAAGAGACTTCAGATACAGTATTAGGGGACCACTAAGGTCTATATAAAGAGACTTAAGATACAGTATTAGGGACCACTAAGGCCTATATAAAAGAGACTTCAGATACAGTATTAGGGGACCACTAAGGTCTATATAGAGACTTCAGATACAGTATTAGGGGACCACTAAGGTCTATATAGAGACTTCAGATACAGTATTAGAGGACCACTAAGGTCTATATAAAGAGACTTCAGATACAGTATTAGGGGACCACTAAGGTCTATATAAAGAGACTTCAGATACAGTATTAGGGGACCACTAAGGTCTATATAAAAGAGACTTCAGATACAGTATTAGGGGTTTCAAAAACATCGAAAAAGGTGACCCAAAAGATAGGGAAAAAGTGACAAAAATGTCGAAAAGGACGACCAAATAGTTTTAATTTTAGACCCAGAAAAACAAAACGTTGCATGGTCGACGGTAAGTGACCACGAGGGTTAAAACACACAACCTGATCAGCACAAACACACAGTCTCTATTCAAAAAGTGTTTATTTACAGGGCTGAGTATGTACAAGCGTATTTACACGGCGGGAAACTAACAACATTTGTCCGTTTTGTTATAACAACAACCAACACTACACGCAGAACACACAGCTCACACACACTTCTAGTTTCAGACACCCAAGACAAACAGGTTTTTAAGCTCCGGTCTGGTACTTGAAGAAGAATTATATCTTTCCGTAGAAGTCTAGAAAGGAGGGTCCATGTTTGTAAGTTTGATTTAAGCTATTTGCAGTTTGTTTAGTTTAAAACAAACTGCAAAAAGCCACACTTATTTGTTTAAAACTTCAATTCTCAAACTTGCAAACTTGTGCAAAAACAGGATGTTAAAAGAATTGTGGTATTGATCTTTTCATCTGTCTCTCCGCAATTCTTTAGTCCGTTCGTCATTTTTTAGGCTGATTGATTTAATTTCAAGAAACTTCTGAGCACATCTCTGGTAAACACAAGACACACACACACACAGACACACACACACACACACTTTCAGTCTGAGTCGCTGCTGCTGCTGGAGGAATCGGTCGACATGGCCTCCACGTCGTCCTCGTTCTCCTTGTTGTGACCTGGTGGCTCCAGGCCGAAGTCGTTGCCGTGGTGAGGAGGCAGCATCCCCACGGAGACGTCCGAGGACTGCCAGGGGTAGTGAGGCGTCAGGACGTCTGAGAGAGCGAGAGGAGAGACAGAGGTTAGTCTGTGGATTCACAGATCCACGCACACACTCTCTCTCTCTCTCACACACACACACACACACACTCACTCACACTCTCTCTCACACACACACTCCCTCCCTCACACACACACTCTCTCTCACACACACACTCCCTCCCTCAAACACACACACTCCCTCCCTCACACACACACCCTCTCTCACACACACACACACACACACACACACACACTCTCTCTCTCTCTCACACACACTCCCTCACACACACTCTCTCTCACACACACTCCCTCACACACACACTCCCTCTCTCTCTCACACACACTCCCTCCCTCACACACACTCCCTCTCTCTCTCTCACACACACTCCCTCCCTCACACACACTCTCTCTCTCTCTCTCTCTCTCTCACACACACTCCCTCCCTCACACACACTCTCTCTCTCTCTCTCTCTCTCACACACACTCCCTCCCTCACACACACCCTCCCTCACACACACACACTCTCCCTCTCCCACACACACACACTCCCTCTCTCACACACACACACTCCCTCTCTCACACACACACACTCCCTCTCTCACACACACACTTTCTCCGAAGCCTACATGTGTGTAAAACGGGAAAGAAAGCCTACAACAATGTGTGTGTGTGTGTGTATATATGTATATATATATATATATATATATAAAAATACGCTGACCTGGCAACCTCCCAGCAGCCAGAGCGTCACCGGGCAGATGTCCGTTCACGCCATTGGTCGGCAGGTTGGCCATGTGACCCAGCATCCCGCTGCGCATCTCCAGGTCAGTCGGGTACGGCCGGCGTGGATCCCCTGGGACAAAAACAGGACGTGGGATTAGAAACACAGAAACTCTCCAACGGATCTATACAAGGTTATACTCCGTTACTGGGAATGTTTGGATCACATCAGCTGTAGGGCTGCACAATTAATCGCAATTTTATCAAAATCGCAATATGGACTAGTGCAATATCCAAATCGCAGAGGGCCGCAATATTTGTTAAAGGCAAAATATGTGTGAAACCATTTTCCTCATATGGTGCAGCACTAATCAGCTGCGCTGCAGACGCGGCGCTATGCTAAAAACAGCTGCTACGCGCGAAGTGCACAAACGCACGGGAGCTAAACGTGCCGACAGGTGATCTCTACAGAGCTAGCGTTAGCTCGGGTTAGCTGGCTGACCAAACGGGGAGGAACTAGAAATCGTCTCCGTTGTCTGAATGTCAACTTTGCGGACGTAGCCGGTGTTTTCCCTCGGGATCGTGGAAGACTTAAGCCGCCGGTGCCTACACACGATACGCGAGTTGCTCTCTGCGCACGGCTAGGTAGGACGCAGAGAGCAGAGCACAGCGCAGGTATTCTACTACTGAATGTCTTTGAGTTGTGGATAAAAAGAGACATTTCAGGACGTTCATCTTGGACTTTTTGGGGAAACACTGATCTGCATTTTTCACCATTTTTTGACATTTTAGAGAGCAGACAACTCATCCATTCATCCAGGAAATAATCAACGGATTTATCAACAATCATTAAGATAGCAAAGCAGTTTAGTGTTCATACGTTATATGTTTGGGAACTCCCTCCATCTCTACAACGCTACCGTTAGCTGTCTGCCTAACCCTTTAATCACACCCGGCAGCGTAACACTGCTCAAATCACACGTTTTTCGATATAGTTTTGGGCGCTTTTCGCCCAACGTTTTGTTGCATTTTTCAGCCTTTTTGGCTCTTTTTTCTGTGATGCCTTAGTTCCTTTGTTGCTGACTGTTTCGGGGCTTTATGTGGATTAAACTGTAAGTCAGAAAAGCTGTATGAGACGTACAATAATACGGTCAAAGATATGGGACTTTCCCTAAATAAAAGCATGTCAAATAAACTATAAAGGGGCCCATCTTGAAAAGAGTCCGACGCAGTTGTCAGTTTCCCGTCCAGCGCCAAATAGCAAATGCACCCATTTGTTCAGGTGCATTCTGGGCGTGCTGGTCTTACAGGGAGGTGTGTTCAGGTACATTCTGGGAGTATTTCTATCTCGAGGCAGCGGGAAGTGATGGCACCATTGACCAACAAAAACCTGGTCTAAAGTCAATAACGCAGCATTTCATTGTTATTTTAACAGAGCATTAGTAAAATGCTCCTAGGCTCGTGCACAGCACGCACACTATGCTTGTTACACACACAGGGACGCACAGCAGCACACACACACACACACACACACACACACAGGGACGCACAGCAGCACACACACCTGCAGAAGATTACTAATAAAAATATTACGGTGTAAATCCTCCATCATAACAGCAATGCTCCAAGGTCCAAACGCGCCTGTCTTTTAAAGGGAATGGGAGATGATCTCTGATTGGTTGATTGCATGTTACGCCCAAAACACCCCTCTGATTAATGAAGACACTAAGTACAACCCTTTAGAACCATGCACCCGGCGCACGGACCCTTTTTCCCGCCGTCAAACTAGCAAAAGTGGATTTGGACACGCCCTAAACACACCTGCCGTGAGCTCAGATGGTTAAAATAGGGCCCTACAGCTACACTGGATGTGATTGTCATTTCCCAGTGTGGCCCTTTGGTCTGAGCGGGGCTTTAGAGAAACACACCGCTGGCTTAGAGAAAAGACGAGGACCAGCGGGAGGACCAGTGGTATCGGAGGTTCCTACCTGGGACCCAGTTGAGCGGCGCACACACGGCGTTACTGGCGCTGATCCTGTGAGCGTACTTGATGATTTCCTCTGAAGAGATGCTCCCTGCAGACAACAAGTCAACGAGCCGTCAGACACAAACCAACAGCCGACACACACCCCCCCCACCCCCCAGCTTTCCCCACCACGTGTGTGTGCGCTCACCTTTCCGAGCTTTGTCGATAGATTTGAGTTTCTCCTTCGCCTGGTAAACAGCCGTGGCCTTAAAAACAGAGAGAAGACTCCATTAATGTCAGCTGTTCCCTTTAAGGGACCCCTCTTCTATCACGGAGTTAACAGACATATTTTAATGGATATTTTATATTATATTGAATGTACAATATTGCAATATTATGCTACTTGCACACTGGCTACTTCATATTAAACATATTGAGATAGATAGATAGATAGATAGATAGATAGATAGATAGATAGATAGATAGTATGTAGGTTGTACATTTTATTCTACACTTTACACGATATACATTCGTTAAATTCCTCGAAGTCAGCGGGGTCAAACTCAACTTGGCTAAGCTTTGGCGGCCCCTAGTGGGGGTTGATGGGAGTACATCTGGATCAGGGTTTCGGCGAAGAGCATCAAGACCGCCCAGCCATTTTTTTTTATATCCCACAATGCAAAGCGCCTGCGACAATCACAACAACCGCGGATTGCCGTTGTAGACAACTGGAAACTTTTTACATTGTTCCGTCTGCCATTTCATCACAAAGTGATACACTGAGACTTTTTTATGCGAGAAATCAACTACGCAGAGCGCAAATATGGACAGTTTGCCGAAAAAAGTGATGGCTAATTGGGAATTTGGTGCAACAGAGTCGGAGTGCAAGCTCGACAGTGTGATGTGACAGCCGCTGGCTGGAGCTCTCTCAGGAGACTTGCCGACAAGAGGCGTTTATTTCCCCGATCTTTTGTTTGAATAACAGCACGCGTACACATTATAAGATTAAAGGCCGTTACGCACCGACCAGACGGCCGTCACACACCGACCAGACGGCCGTCACACACCGACCAGACGGCCGCCCGTCGGCAGTAAAGCCAGTGTGACTGATCAGTCTCCCCGAGTTGGTCTAAAAGTTCCTCAGAGCACCGAAGAGACGAGACGTAATACGTCTCCATAACAGCAGGCGGCGCTAATCTGGATTGTCGCCCAAAAAATTAAAACCGGCAGCTGATTGGATGAACGAGTCACGTGGGTCTGGCTGCTGCTTCCAGATTTTGGATTGTTCAACCGGCCATTACTGGCGGCTCATTCAGAATACGATCTCATATTGGACTAAAACAGTTCACCGAAACGTGTTTCTGAAAACATTTTTAAGTAGAGATGCACCGATAGACCGGCCGGTGACCAGAACTGGCCGGTTTTCACGTGCTCGGCCATGACCGGCGACCGGCAGGTCAGTCTGACATATGGTGATTTCATGCCGGTCAACGCTACAACTAACTGACAACATAAGTTATACCAGTTACAGTTCTCAAGGACGCACACACACACGGACGCCACAGCACGCTCTCTTTCTCCTTTCTCTCAACTTCTCCTCCGTGTGTCGGCGCTATTCTCCACATGTAGGAACCTGGTGAATTAACCTGCAACATGTCAGCTGTTTGGGAATTCTTCAGCGTGTGTGCAGAAGATAACAAGTTTACAATATGCAACACCTGCAAGGAGAAAGTAGGGCGTGGAGGGACGACACCAAAAACCTAAATCACATTTCTTTAGTTGGATATTGGACGTGAAAAGAAGGAAATGGTTCTAACATTGCTCTTTAGATGTGTGTGAATGTCCCACACCAGGAGTAATTTATATAGTTCTATTTTATAGTGATCCATTATCTGTTCAACACATGTTCTATTAAAGAAAAGACAGAAAATAAATACGTGTGTGTGCTGTAAAGTGGTTAGAAAACATGAAATCGGCCTAGAAAGTTGTAATCGGTGCATCTTTAGTTTTAAGAGAGAAATAGGCCGTGCAGTTGCTGAATCTGTCTTCATTTCAGATCAACAAAGGTCAGTTTAAAAGATTTTCGTCAGATTTTGAGAGGCTCATCCGCTCCCCATTTCCGGGTGAGTCCCGACTGTCCTGTCTCTGACTGAACATGTCAGGTCGGCCCAAATGAAGGCCGACGGCTCCTCCGACGGATGACGGCACGGAACACACCAAACAGACTCGAGTCAGCGCGCCGTCACCGTCACACGTGGCGTAAGCCAATAAAAGCGGCTGACTTTGACGTGGGCGGGACTCGAGGTCAAATCAAATGTAAGACTTTTTTTTTTTAAAGACTGCGGAAAACCCTTTGAATGTTCAGTAGAACATAGCTTTAATTAAAAGGCAATGCAGGAGACGTGGACAGATTATAAGAAAATGTAAACAACAAATGCTGGCTTCTGAACATTATTTAGTGGCCGTCTCTGCGTGCAACATGAGCAGAGCGATGCAACAGTCGGTGTACTTTATGCACGTGTGAACCATGTTGCGTTGAAGCAGATACCGTTTGTTTTCCTTCGGGAAGATAACATCTATCTAAAAAAAAGGTTATTTTCTACACCAGAGCGGACGGAGAGAGGAACCCACCAGGATGTGCTCGGCCTCCTTGAGCTGTTTCTGCAGCTGCTGGATGTCGCTGTCCCTCTTCTCCACCTCCTTCTCCAGCTGCTGCATCTCCTGGTGCACCTCCCCCTGCTGCTGAGCCGTCTCCATCAGCTCCTGGTACTCCCTGTCCCTCTGCACCAGCAGCTCCAGGATCTGGATTTATACAGTTACAGGTTTCAAAAAGGGCTTGAAACAGGTTTAAAGTCCTGTGTGTGTGTGTGTGTATCCGATGCCATGTACCTGTAACCCCGTTAAGGAAAGGGTTAACAGAAACGCCCCTGGCCTGCAA
>NC_050180.1:35067786-35070286 GCF_008315115.2 Sander lucioperca | reverse complement strand
TTAGCTTCCGGGAAGAAGACGGCGCAGTTTATATAAACACACAATGGCGTAGTTTCCCTAAACTCTGTTTCTGGAACTTCAACACTTAAAACAAAGGCAACCGCGATATATTTGATGTGTGTAGTTTCTAGTACGTTATGGTAACGTTACATAACTAGTGTTTGACTACTTCCGTATGTGGCAGTTACTCTATTTTCTTTGATAAATAATATTTAAAGTAGTGTTGTGTTGTCTGACTTTGCTACTGCCGTTTAAATAGTTAAGGGGAGACACTACAGGGGAAAAAAACATAATTAAATCTACACATTTTGGGCTTTTTATCGTCTATAACCAGGCTTCAAAATTAACTTTTTCGTCCACCAGCTAAATTGCTGGTGAATGTTTAAATTTGACCAGCCACTCAATAGATTACCATTGTTTTTATGGCTGGTGAGTGTAGCAAATCTACCATCCCTTTGCATATTTTTTGACCAGCATTTGGCTGGTAGATGGTGCTAATTTTGGAGCCTGTCTATAACATGTCTTGTTTCAGACTTCGAGGAGAGAAAACCAAAAGTTAGCGTTGGGTAATGCTTATTTTTTTTGCACATTTAAACCAATATTTCAGAAAACTTGTAATACTAAAATAAACTGTCTTAATGTCAGTAATCAGCGGGGAGAGTTTGACGGAGATATCTGTCAGTTAAAATAATTTCCACCTATCCACCTGTAAGTGTATTTCACTGCAACGTGACGTCACATTTCAACGTAGAAATGTACGTAAATAGAGCGGGAAAGGCTTTACCCGTTACACACACACACACACACACACACATATATATATTTTAGGGCTGTCAAACGATTAATTTTTTTAATTGCGATTAATTGCTGAGTTTCTATAGTTAATCGCGATTAATCGCATGTTTTATCACATGATTAAAATTCTATTATTTTGCATTTCAGAACAGTTTTTAAGTCCATATTAACAATCTAAAAGCCATTCTTACCAGTGGATCTTGATTGGGAATCAAATGAATGCAAAGAAAGTTACTTTATGAACTTGATTTTAAGATTTGTAATTATTTATTTACTGTAACCAAAAGAAAAATGTGTGAATCTGTCGTTATTGCACAATTCCTCCAAGGACCTAACTAAAAAACTACAAATCCCTATCCTTACTAGAGTCAATATAGTGTTTAGTAACTCCTAAATAGGGCTGTCAAACCATTAATTTCTTTTAATTTCTCTGAATTTCTGCAAATAATGCGATTAAAAAAAATTAATCGCATTGCTATTAACGCGTTAATGCTGACAGCCCTTAAAAAAAAAAAAAAAATATATATATATATATATATATATATATATATATACATATACACACACACCTACACACTTCCGTTCCCGATACATCAAGACTGTAAAGCAGCAGACCGGTCAGTCTGGATGCAACAAAAACAAACATGTTGCAGGAAGTGACTAAACGTCCCAAAAAAAGTGACACGAAAATTAGAAAAAGTGACAAAAAGTGTCCCAAAAAAAGCAACAAAATGTAAGAAAAAAGAGACGGAAATGTCAAAAAGGGTGACGTCCAGCGATAGAAATAAGATGGATAGAAAGGCTGTTGGACAGTTATATGTTTTTATGTCTATGTATGTTTTTTAGGAATTAGGAAACGGGGTTCAACGCTAAGGTTGTTTTTTTTTTTTTGTTTTTTTTTTACTGGACCCCTATCATTAAAAATTTTAAAAATCAAGAGGAAAAATGTGGGAAAAAATACGTCAAAAAAGCATTTTAAAAAAAAAACCCGTCAAAAATGTAAACAAACGTTCACAAAGAAGTCAAACGTCGGAAGAAAAACGACTTAAAAAACGTCGGAAGAAAAACAACTTAAAAAACGTCGGAAGAAAAACAACTTAAACGTCGGAAGAAAAACGACTTAAACGTCGGAAGAAAAACGTCTTAAAAAACGTCGGAAGAAAAACGACTTAAAAAACGTCGGAAGAAAAACGTCTTAAAAAACGTCGGAAGAAAAACGACTTAAAAAACGTCGGAAGAAAAACGACTTAAAAAACGTCGGAAGAAAAACAATTTAAAAAAACGTTGGAAAAGGCGAACGTTGAAAGCATCAACGCGGAGGGTTTTTACTGGCCCCAATAAAAAATGTCGAAAAAAAATTCTAACTTTAAAAACAAAATACGTCAAAAAACATTTTCAAAAAAAAACGTCAAATGTTCAAAAAAAGTTTCAAAAAAAACGTCGTCGTAAGAAAAACAACTTAAACAACGTCGAAGAAAAACGTAAGAAAAACAAGTTAAACAACGTCGGAAGAAAAACAACTTAAAAAATGTCGGAAGAAAAACAACTTAAACGTCGGAAGAAAAACGACTTAAACGTCGGAAGAAAAACAACTTAAACAACGTCGGAAGAAAAACGTCGTAAGAAAAACAAGTTCAACAACGTCGTAAGAAAAACAACTTAAAAAACGTCGTAAGAAAAACAACTTAAAAAATGTCGGAAGAAA
>NC_050180.1:35057786-35060286 GCF_008315115.2 Sander lucioperca | reverse complement strand
TTCCATCGACAAGACCAAAGTGATCTGTGTGTTTGGTCGTTGTGAACTGAGCTATCATCGCAGCTCGTCCAGTCTGAAATACCACTTGATGACCAAGCACACAGCTGATGACCAAGCACACAGCTGATGGCCAAGCACACAGCTGATGGCCAAGCACACAGCTGATGGCCGAGCACACAGCTGATGGCCAAGCACACAGCTGATGGCCAAGCAGACAGCTGATGGCCAAGCACACAGCTGATGACCAAGCACACGGCTGATGGCCAAGCACACAGCTGATGGCCAAGCACACAGCTGATGGCCAAGCACACAGCTGATGGCCAAGCACACAGCTGATGGCCAAGCAGACAGCTGATGGCAGCACACAGCTGATGACCAAGCACACAGCTGATGGCCAAGCACACAGCTGATGGCCAAGCACACGGCTGATGGCCAAGCACACAGCTGATGGCCAAGCAGACGGCTGATGCCAATTCTCCGCCCCCCCTCATCAAAGCCAGGCGACAAAAGCACAAAGCAAGCCGATCAACTTTTCCATGTTGATAAGAGCATTAAAATGAGAAAAAATAATGGGACAAAAAGAAATCTAGGGACATTTAGAATAGATAAAAATGTGTGATTAATTGCGAGTTAACTATGACATTAATGTGATTAATCGCGATTCAGTATTTTAATCGTTTGACAGCACTAATTTAGACATCTAGAGTAGTCCTCTCAGATCTTTTGTGGGCAGCAGTCTGACTTTTTAACGGTACTGTCCAGTTTATTAGCGGATTAGAGCCCAAATCTGTACCTCCCCAGGCTGCTCGCTGCTGCTCTCAGCCCGTGTGTCCTCTGGTTGAGAAGGATTATGGTTTAATCAGTCAGACAGATAGACTCAGCCGGAGAGGTTTAGCAGCCTCCCACAGCGCCGCCGGCCTCTAAAACTCAAGAAGGGGGATGAGATTAACGTCCTAGTTTGTAAAATCTGATGTTTGATTATAAAGTAAACTAGCCGACAATATAACGGCTACAAGTCCAGCTGAGATGATCAGACCATTACACACACACAACTGGTTGGATCCTTTACACCAGGGGTCTCCCAACAGGTAGCTCAGCAATAGGTTGACAAACTGCAGGGTTTCCCGCAGCGCTTTTCGGCTAAGGCGGCCGCCTCGGCAACACCAGCTTGCCGCCTTAACTACGTCGTCAAAATCAAAAACATTATTTATCTTTAGGTGCCAAATTTCGGTTCCAAAAAGCGTCTGAGCGCGTAAGAGCAAGCTTATCTGTCCTCTCTGCATATTGACAGAGAGCGGAGCTCCAACACACACACACACACACACACGCACGTACGTGCGCGCGGAGGTGCGGGCAAACTACGTCGTTTCTGCAGTTTTGTTGAAGTCACAGTGAGTCACGGCGATGCCGATAAAGTGGTTTCAAGGTTACAGTTTTTCAAAACAAATTTGCTGCGATATGATGTCAATGGCGAGCCGAAAGCGGTCGCGGTGCTGTTGACGTTACACTTCCTCTGAGACAAGCAGGCACAACTGTGGTTTCTGTGCCCTGGTGACTGACTGACAGGCTGAGGTTGTAAGGCAAGGCAATTTTATTTCTACAGCACCTTTCAGCAACAAGGCAATTCATTTACATTCCTTTGCACTTAAAGGAACACGCCGACTTATTGGGACTTTGTCTTATTCACCGTAACCCCCAGAGTTAGATAAGTCCATACACACCCTTCTCATCTCCGTGCGTGTTGTAACGCTGTCTGACGCCCACAGCATTAGCTTAGCTTAGCACAGATCCTGGAGGTAACTGGTTCCAACTAGCCTACTGCTCCCAATAAGTGACAAAATAACACCAACATGTTCCTATTTACATGTTGTGATTTGTAGAGTCACAGGGTGTACAAATAACAAGGTCACATGACACACAGCCATCTTCTAACCGTATACAAACTGGGAACTATATTCTCAGACAGTGGAAGCTCTGCTACTTGGGCGGAGTGATTAGTGCAACACCGAAAAGCACAGTTACTTCCGTCAACAAAACCAAGGTGACTGGTGATCATGGCATTATTTGTACACGCTGTGACTCTACAAATCACAACATGTAAATAGGAACATGTTGGCGTTATTTTGTCACTTACTGGGAGCAGTAGGCTAGATGGAGCCGGTTACCTCCAGGATCTGTGCTAAGCTAGGCTAGATGGAGCCGGTTACCTCCAGGATCTGTGCTAAGCTAGGCTAGATGGAGCCGGTTACCTACAGGATCTGTGCTAAGCTAGGCTAGATGGAGCCGGTTACCTACAGGATCTGTGCTAAGCTAGGCTAGATGGAACCGGTTACCTCCAGGATCTGTGCTAAGCTAGGCTAGATGGAGCCGGTTACCTCCAGGATCTGTGCTAAGCTAGGCTAGATGGCGCCGGTTACCTCCAGGATCTGTGCTAAGCTAGGCTAGATGGAGCCGGTTACCTCCAGGATCTGTGCTAAGCTAGGCTAGATGGCGCCGGTTA
>NC_050180.1:35045286-35050286 GCF_008315115.2 Sander lucioperca | reverse complement strand
ACACACAGACATACGGACACACACACACATTCACACACACACACACACACACAGACATACACACACACACAAACACAGACCTTTTCTCTCCTTGGAGGATTTCATATTGTAATCCTGCGGTTGAGGCCCATCCTTCTCCAGCTTCCTCCCCTCTTCACCCGTTGTCCTGTCTCACCACCGTGTTCTCCCGTTGTCCTGTCTCACCATCGTGTTCTCCCGTTGTCCTGTCTCACCACCGTGTTCTCCTGTCGTCCTATCTCACCACCGTGTTCTCCTGTCGTCCTATCTCACCACCGTGTTCTCCTGTCGTCCTATCTCACCACCGTGTTCTCCTGTCGTCCTGTCTCACCACCGTGTTCTCCTGTCGTCCTATCTCACCACCGTGTTCTCCTGTCGTCCTATCTCACCACCGTGTTCTCCTGTCGTCCTATCTCACCACCGTGTTCTCCTGTCGTCCTGTCTCACCACCGTGTTCTCCTGTCGTCCTGTCTCACCACCGTGTTCTCCCGTTGTCCTATCTCACCACCGTGTTCTCCTGTCGTCTGGTGCAGGATGCGGAGGCGGCCGTGCCGGTGCGCCACCAGTCCCGGGCCTGGTGCTGGTGCATGTGTCTGGGTCTGGCCCTCATGCTGTCGGGGGTGGTGGTCGGGGGAGCGTACCTGTACCGCTTCTACATCCTGGAGGTGAGCTACCACAGCCAACAAGGGTGGGACCAAGAGGTAAAGTACACCACGGTCACATGTCACAAAGGGTCAGGACAGGAGTCCATTAGGGGCTCGTTACTACTATATACATATATATATGTAGTATACTACTACTACTACATATACTACGTATCTCTAGGGATGGAAGGACGCACCGTGAGGCTTTAAAAAGAAATAATATATAGATATGAATGAGGAAAGATTACAACCGCTTGAGATATAAACATATTAGTTAGTTTTTCAACATATTTGTTACTTTTTTCAAGATATTGCTGCTTTTTTCAACATATTAGTTACTTTTTTCAACATATTAGTTGCTTTTTTCAACATATTAGTTGCTTTTTTCAACATTTTAGTTACTTTTTTCAACATATTAGTTACTTTTCTCAACATATTAGTTGCTTTGTCGTGGATTTTGCTGCTTTTCTCAACATTTTAGTTGCTCTTTTCAATATATTTTTTACTTTTTTCAACATATTTGTTACTTTTCTCAACATTAGTTGCTTTTTTCGACATTTTAGTAGCTTTTTTTGAGGTTTTTGTTGCCTTTTTGAGTTTTTTTCCCCCAAAGTTTTTCAGGCCTTTTCTGACATTTGTCGCCTTTTGACGTTGAGTTTTTTCCCTTCAATTTTTTCAAAGGTTTTTGTCTCTTTTTCTCGTTTTTTTGATGTTTTTGTCTCTTTTCTCCATACATGCAGACATGTTCAGGGACCTCCATAGATAGTTGGAGATCTCAAACACCCCCCTCCCCCCCTTCTCATGTTTTCTGTTTGGTTTCCCTCCTCTCGTCGCTGCAGGAAGGCCGGTACTTTGTGTGCGGGGTGAACTACCGCGAGGAAGACTTCATGGTCCTGGACGAAGAAGAGGTAAGAAGCTGTACAACCCAAAACTAAACTAAAATGAAATCCCAAAGTGAAACCTATTGGTTCAGACACGTCTGTCTTTGTTGACCTGCTCCTTCAGCGAGAGAACAAAGGCACTCGTCTGTGTGTCTGGTTGGTTAACTGGCTGAACTGGTTTTGTAGGTGGAGGTGGATCTGCCGAACCAGTTCCACCTGCGTCTGCTGCAGGAGAGGATCCGGGTGCTGGAGGAGGAGCAGGTGGAGCTCATCAACGTCCCCGTGCCCGAGTTTGGAGACGGAGACCCGGCTGACATCGTCCACGACTTCCAACGGGTGAGACTCACGGGTGTGACTAGAAGGGGATACAGCTACGGCCTAGAAGGGATACGGCTACGGATAGAAGGGATACGGCTACGGATAGAAGGGATACGGCTACGGATAGAAGGGATACAGCCTTGAAGGGATACAGCTACGACCTAGAAGGGGATACAGCTACGACCTAGAAGGGGATACAGCTACGACCTAGAAGGGGATACAGCTACGGGCTAGAAGGGATACAGCTACGGGCTAGAAGGGATACAGCTATGGGCTAAAGGGGATACAGCTATGGGCTAGAAGGGATACAGCTACGGGCTAGAAGGGATACAGCTACGGGCTAGAAGGGATACAGCTACGGGCTAAAGGGGATACAGCTATGGGCTAAAGGGGATACAGCTACGGGCTAGAAGGGATACACCTACGGCTAGAAGGGATACAGCTACGGGCTAGAAGGGATACAGCTACGGGCTAGAAGGGGCTAGAAGGGATACAGCTACGGGCTAGAAGGGATACAGCTACGGCTAGAAGGGATACAGCTACGGGCTAGAAGGGATACAGCTACGGGCTAGAAGGGATACAGCTACGGGCTAGAAGGGATACAGCTACGGCTAGAAGGGATACAGCTACGGGCTAGAAGGGGCTAGAAGGGATACAGCTACGGGCTAGAAGGGATACAGCTACGGCTAGAAGGGATACAGCTACGGGCTAGAAGGGGCTAGAAGGGATACAGCTACGGGCTAGAAGGGATACAGCTACGGCTAGAAGGGATACAGCTACGGGCTAGAAGGGGCTAGAAGGGATACAGCTATGGGCTAGAAGGGGCTAGAAGGGATACAGCTACGGGCTAGAAGGGGCTAGAAGGGATACAGCTATGGCTAGATGTGATACAGCTACAGCTTATTAAATATGATGTTTTTGGGTCTGTAAATGTGTGTCTTCTGTCTCAGAGGTTGACCGCCTACCTGGATCTGAGTCTGAACAAGTGCTACGTCATCCCACTCAACACCTCTATCGTCATGCCTCCCAAGGACTTTTTGGAGCTGCTCATCAACGTCAAGGTAACTGACGGCGACTTCTCTTCAACTCTTTTTTAAAGATTTTTGCTTTTTGGCCTTTACTTGATAGGAGGGAGGGAGAGAGACAGAGAGAGAGACAAAGAGAGAGAGAGAGAGACAGACAGACAGAGAGAGAGAGAGCCGCTGCGGTAAGGACTGAGCCTTGGTACACGGGGCGCACGCTCAACCAGAGCTACCAGGGCGGATACAGTATTAGGGGACCACTAATGGCGCTTTTCCACCACATGGTACCTGCTCGACTCGCCTCGACTCTACTCGCCTTTTTTGGTTTTCCATTACGAAAAAAAGTACCTGGTACCTGCTAACAGGTCGAGGTTCCCAGCGAGCTGAGGCGAGCAGAAAAGGTGACGTGAAAGCGACAGACGGGGGTGTCCTGAACAAACCCGCTATTTTTAAATAGTTTAGTTTTTTTTGCTGCCTCCAGCTTCTTTAGAAACTAAATGTGTCTTCTGGCAACAACACACCTTCCACATTCCGTGTGTGTGTACGTTAGGTCACGGCAGTTTACTACGGCGCCGCTTGTTTTACAGTTCTGCGGAGACTCCGGCAGAGCTTTCGCCGTATCCTACGTACACACACACACATGCTGGCTCGACGCACACACCAGCGCACAAGTATAAACATCAGGCCACATATTACACAGGCTACACAGGCTACGGAGAAAGCTGTGCGCTGGTGTGTGCGTCGAGCCGGCATATAAGACGACCAGCCACGCTGAGGCGGGACTAAAATCTGCAACGGAAAACGGACGCACAGTGTGTCGAGGCGAGTCGAGCGGAATAGTTTTGGGAGATAATCATATTTGCTTTCTTGGAGAGTTGTGACTGTATTAATTTGTTTTTATTTGTCGTCCCTCTGCGCAGGCCGGCACCTACCTGCCTCAGTCGTACCTGCTCCATGAGGAGATGATTGTGACGGAGCGCCTGGAGCACGTCGACCAGCTCGGCTACTTCATCTACAACCTCTGCCACGGCAAAGACACCTTCAAGCTGCAGCGCAGAGACAGGATTCTGGGTAGGCACCGGACGTCTTTCAGGCCTTTGTTTCTGTTTGTTAACCCTTTAAGCCCAGTTCAGACCAAAGACCCGCGACGCGACGAAACCGTTTCAGAACGTCACAGTGAAACCGCCAATAGAGAAGTCAGCTATCATCACTACATGTTAAACTGCTGTTGTATCTGTGTTTTGGGGACCCTACTGTTAGCCTACATGTCCTGTTGACCTCGATCTTATCTGAGCACATTTCTGTCATTCCAGCAACTCTTTAAAACTGGTCCAGCCAATTTAATAAAATTAAGGGTTTTATTCGTGCTCGAGTCCATAGATGCAGTTAATGGATACAGACACGGAGAACTGAAGGCTCTGTTAGCAACGATTAGCTCCGTTAGCGGTTAGCTCCGTTAGCGGTTAGCTCCAGTTAGCTCCGTTATAGGAGTGGATGAGACCAGACAACCAGACTCTGATAAATGACATTCGGGGAGCTTCCACAGCGGTGTGGCCGCGGTGTTTTGTACGGTTTTATTAGTAGTTAATCCCAAGGTAAGAACACCAGCAACATGCTACTGCTAACGGTAGCGTCTGAACCTGAAGTGGCTGCGCGAGACACACGGCAAGACTTCACGAGGGGAGGGGCTGGAGGCAGCTGGTCTGGGCGCGCTGTAAAAAATGTCGCCTATTCATGTTTTTAACACTAGGCTGCCCGCAGATGCGCCTGCCTATTAATCAGCTTGATATATACTGGGATATTGGCCAATGCCGATTATATTAAAAAATGCCAAAAATCAGCCGATTGATCGGCTGGCCGATAAATCGGTCGACCTCTAGTGTGTGTGTGTGTGTGTGTGTGCGTGCGTGCGCAGCCTGACTCCTGCTGTTTGTGTTACAGGTAGTGTGTGTGTGTGTGTGTGTGTGTGTGTGCGTGTGTGTGCGTGTGTGTGTGTGTGTGTGTGTGTGCGCAGCCTAACTCCTGCTGTTTGTGTTACAGGGTGTGTGTGTGTGTGTGTGTGTGTGTGTGTGTGTGTGCAGCCTGACTCCTGCTGTTTGTGTTACAGGTAGTGTGTG
>NC_050180.1:35022786-35030286 GCF_008315115.2 Sander lucioperca | reverse complement strand
TTCATGTGGCACAGACATATTAATTGCATTTTGTGTCTGTTAAGAGGCACAAAGGCACTCTAAAACTTGAAGTCGGGCAGACTCTGTGATTTAATGAGGTCCGTGAAAACGGAGGGAGAACGAATTAAGGGTCGGTATCCAAACCTGCTATCTCCAACTTCTCCAAATACTGCTCTTTGTGGGCACGACCTCATTAAATCACCGAGTCTGCCCGACTTAAGTCCACACGATCTGGACCACTATGTGGTAAACGGGGTACCCCCATATACTGGTGCTGGTCTGTACCACTATGTGGTAAACGGGGTATCCCCATATACTGGTGCTGGTCTGTACCACTATGTGGTAAACGGGGTACCCCCATATACTGGTGCTGGTCTGTACCACTATGTGGTAAACGGGGTATCCCCATATACTGGTGCTGGTCTGTACCACTATGTGGTAAACGGGGTACCCCCATATACTGGTGCTGGTCTGTACCACTATGTGGTAAACGGGGTACCCCCATATACTGGTGCTGGTCTGTACCACTATGTGGTAAACAGGGTACCCCCATATACTGGTGCTGGTCTGTACCACTATGTGGTAAACGGGGTATCCCCATATACTGGTGCTGGTCTCAAAGCTTTTAAAAGTCTGGATGCTAACCAGTTCTTTGTAGCTGGCTGGGTTAGAGGTACGTGATGCTACGCTAACGGTGGGGGGGAGGTACCTCATAATGGCAAAGATAAGACATCAATCTAGGGTTTATTTTGTATTAACATCTATTCTTTACTTAAAAGGAGAATTCCGGGCAATTTTTACGTTAATCTTGATCGCTATAGCTACGCGAGTACTTTCGATAGAAAAAACCCCGACCCGAATCAGTGCAGGTAACCCGGAGAAGCTGCAGCTACGTACTACAAGCGTCCACTGAGCTAAAACGGCAGTGGTCGGGGCAAGTTTTAGAGTGCCTTTGTGCCTCTTAACAGACACAAAATGCAATTAATATGTCCGTGCCACATGAACAGGGCCCTTACGTGTCAACAAGATGCGTTTTCAACTCAGACATTGTTTAAATTCACCTACCCTGGTCCCTGTCTCGATCCTGCTGGTAGCTAGCTTGCCCTGCTAGCTGATAGCCGTTAGCTGCTAGCTGCCGTCCGGTGAGTGTATTCAGACAGGCTTCTGTGATAATCATCCCAATAATAATCCGCAGAGCGGCGGTAGCGTGGCTATGTCCTCCAGATGACTGGTCATGTCACGTCTTGAAGTTTATTCCCCCCTAAAAAAACAGTAGTGTGGTAGTAGCTGGACGGCACTCACCGGACGGCAGCTAGCAGCTAACGGCTATCAGCTTGCAGGGCAAGCTAGCTACCAGCAGGATCGAGACAGGGACCAGGGTAGGTGAATTTAAACAATGTCTGAGTTGAAAACGCATCTTGTTGACACGTAAGGGCCCTGTTCATGTGGCACGGACATATTAATTGCATTTTGTGTCTGTTAAGAGGCACAAAGGCCCCGACCACTGCCGTTTTAGCTCAGTGGACGCTTGTAGTACGTAGCTGCAGCTTCTCCGTGTTACCTGCACTGATTCGGGTCGGGGTTTTTTCTATCGAAAGTACTCGCGTAGCATAGCGATCAAGACTAACGTAAAATTGACCGGAATTCTCCTTTAATTAAAGATTTATATAACACGTAGCCCATGTTTTTAGAGGACATGGTCGGTCGTGGCTACCCATACCGTTGTTCACTGAGTGTGCCAATGCAACTTCCTAGCTAATGGATGCCTGAACACATCCCAGCTCTGGGAAGGGCAGTCATTAATTATCTATCACACGTTAATCCATGCAGTAAATCACGGAGTGTCTATGATCAGTAGTAACCACACATAACTGTAACATCTAACCATCTTCTTATCTGTGATTATATTCGCTGCGTAGCCTATGTTTAGATTTGACCGGTGGATATTACGACGCGATGGGCAGCAGCTAGCGAGCCGTCCAAAGCTAGCTGCAGCTAGCTCGTCAGCTAGCCGAGGTAGGAGCTCCGCAGAACCGCATTTAACTCGTTTTTGAAGCTAGTTTTCCGTGCCATGTCATCTTTAATTTAACCGATATTTTTTGTATGTGTGTTAAGTTAAATGATCAATGGAACGGCTTTCTTTTTGGATATGTAGCTAGGTCAGTGAATAACCAGTTAGCTAGTTATGTGGGTCATCATCGGGTTGGACCTGTTAGCTGGTTAGCACGGCAGCTAGCTGGTTGAGGATCATTTTATTTATCACTCATTTCCATTTGAAACAGAAAGGCAATACATACACATGCTTGTGTTGGTGAGGATTACTCTGCACATTGTGAATGTGAGAACACAAACACGAACGAAAACGTACGAGTTTAGCTTGCCGTCCATCTACAGCATATAGCTCTTCCGCCGTCCGTCATGGCGTTCATAATTCGCGCGAGTGGAGCGTGACGTCACGTGCAAAGGGTCAATACCACACTAACATGGTATTTAGTAGCTAAAACAGTATGTGAGATTATTGGGTATGTCCGAAATCTTACTATGAAACCAGCGGTACGTTTGCATACTACTATTTCTGGTGAAATAATTAATAATAATGTTGGACTCGGTCTTGACTCGGACTCGACTAGTCCTGGTCTTGGACTTGTCTTGGACTCGACTAGTCCTCGTCTTGGTCTTGACTTGGACTCGACTAGTCCTGGTCTTGCACTTGTCTTGGACTCGACCAGTCCTGGTCTTGGACTTGTCTTGGACTCGACCAGTCCTGGTCTTGGACTTGTCTTGGACTCGACCAGTCCTGGTCTTGGTCTTGACTTGGACTCGACCAGTCCTGGTCTTGGACTTGTCTTGGACTCGACCAGTCCTGGTCTTGGACTTGTCTTGGACTCGACTAGTCCTCATCTTGGTCTTGACTTGGACTCGACTAGTCCTGGTCTTGGACTTGTCTTGGACTCGACTAGTCCTGGTCTTGGTCTTGACTTGGACTCGACTAGTCCTGGTCTTGGACTCGACTAGTCCTGGTCTTGGACTTGACTTGGACTCGACTAGTCCTGGTCTTGGTCTTGACTTGGACTCGACTAGTCCTGTTCTTGGACTTGACTCGGACTCGACGACTCGACTAGTTCTGGTCTTGGACTTGACTTGGACTCGACTAGTCCTGGTCTTGGACTTGTCTTGGACTCGACTAATCCTGGTCTTGGACTTGTCTTGGACTCAACTAGTCCTGGTCTTGGTCTTGTCTTGGATTCGACTAGTCCTTGTCTTGGTCTTGACTTGGACTTGACAGGTCCTGGTCTTGACAAAGGTGGTCTTGACTACAGCCCTGATTCCTAGTGAGAAATCCCCAGCTGGAAGTTCCCAGAGAGTCCAGGCTGACATCAAACAGCAGACCAAATAATGAGCTGACAATAATATAAAGCCGACAGTTCACATCTGAGAAGCTGGAACCAGAAAGTGAGCCGGGACAGCGCCCCCTGTTTGTTACCACAGACTGTACACCGTGCATTCCTACTGTAGGACAACGTGTACGTGGTTAACAACAGCACCCTAAATACCCTGAGGTTAAACTTTTTAATTCACGAGTATTATCATTACAGAGCTCAGAGGATTGGGAGGCTGAACTGTCCGGACCTTCAGCTCTGTTCTGAACAAAGACCTCGCTCGCTAACCACACACACACACACACACACACACACACACACACACACACACACACATTGCGTCTCTGTTCATCACTATCTTTCATCAATCATATCTGTTTCCACACACACCTACACACACAACACACACACACACACACACACACACACACACACACACACACGTACACACACACACACACACACACACACACACACACACACACACACACACGTACACACACACTGCGTCTCTGTTCATCACTATCTTTCATCAATCATATCCACACACACACACACACACACACACACACACACACACACACACACACACACACACACGTACACACAGGGGATACATGCACAGTCACTGTTTCTCTGCTGGAACACAGACTTGCTTTCATTCCTGCTCTCCCTCTGCTGCAGAATATCTTCCTAACCAACGGAGGGATGAAAGCGAAGCTGGGGGACTTTGGAATCGCAAGAATGTTAAATAAGTAAGTCAGTGTCATCTTCACAGACACACACATGCACACACACACACACACACACACACACACACACACACACACACACACACACACACACACAAACACAGAGTGCAGCTGTTTATCACTGAGCGCTCTGTAACACATGGAAGACGTCCAAACTAGTCATTATCATTCCCCAAACTGTCGACCAGGACATGTAAACACACATGAAATAATGGCCGGCTTGCAGGACTGAAAACAAATTAAATTTGTGTTCCTCCTGTGGGTGGGTGGGGAGGTACACTACCGGTCAAAAGTTTGGGGTCACTTAGAAATTTCCATTCCACTCCATTACAGACAGAATACCAGCTGAGATCAGTTGCATTGTTTTTTTAATCAGGGCAGCAGTTTTCAGATTGCATTATGTGTTTACATAATTGCAAAAGGGTTCTCGACTGTTGTAGACAGAAGTGGCTTAAGAAACGCTCGGAATCCATGCTTTTTGGTCTAAACGTCACACCCAAATTAAAAGTGGTACAGCTCCCATGAAGGAGTTTAAATACCTTGGGGTCTTGTTCGTGAGTGAGGGGACAATGGAGCGGGAGATTGGTCGGAGAATCGGCGCAGCGGGTGCGGTATTACGTTCAATTTATCGAACCGTTGTGACGAAAGGAGAGCTGAGCCAGAAGGCAAAGCTCTCGATCTACCGGTTTTGGTTCCTACCCTCACCTATGGTCATGAAGGCCGGTCATGACCGAAAGAACGAGATCCAGGGTACAAGCGGCCGAAATGGGTTTCCTCAGGAGGGTGGCTGGCGTCTCCCTTATAGAGGAGACACACCGAGCTGATAATCGGCCGTCAGACCGTCTGGCGAGGTCGGTGACTCGAGTCTGTTTGGTGTGTTCCGTGCCGTCGTACGTCGGAGGAGCCGTCGGCCTTCATTTTGGCCAACCTGACATGCTCAGTCGGAGACAGGACAGTCGGGACTCTTGACTTGACCGCTGCTCCTTCACGTCGAAAGGAGCCAGTTGAGGTGGTTTGGGCACCTCCCTAAGGAGGTGTTCCAGGCACGTCCAGCTGGGAGGAGGCCTCGGGGAAGACCAGGACTAGGTGGAGGCAGGTCCAGCTGGGAGAGGCCTCGGGGAAGACCAGGACTAGGTGGAGGCAGGTCCAGCTGGGAGGAGGCCTCGGGGAAGACCAGGACTAGGTGGAGGCAGGTCCAGCTGGGAGGAGGCCTCGGGGAAGACCAGGACTAGGTGGAGGCAGGTCCAGCTGGGAGGAGGCCTCGGGGAAGACCAGGACTAGGTGGAGGCAGGTCCAGCTGGGAGGAGGCCTCGGGGAAGACCAGGACTAGGTGGGGGCAGGTCCAGCTGGGAGGAGGCCTCGGGGAAGACCAGGACTAGGTGGAGGGATTATATCTCCAACCTGGCCTGGGAACGCCTCGGGATCCCCCAGTCAGAGCTGGTGTGTGGCTCGGGATGTGGCTCGGGAAAGGGAAGTTTGGGGTCCCCTGCTGGAGCTGCTACCCCTGCCCCCGATACCGGATAAGCGGACGAAGATGGATGGATGGATGGATGGATGGACAGCTCCCATATACTCTGACACTCTGGGGTGTGCCTGATATCATTGGAAAGGTGATTGATGTGGGTGTGTTTGTGTATTTGAGAAGTGTTGGATTTTGTAGTTTTTTGGCTTTTTTCTTTGCACTTTTCAAATGGAACTCAGATATATCTGTAGAATTTTTTTTTGAGTCTTTTGGCTTCTGGATTTGTTCTGTAGTAAGCTGAGACATGTGGCTATGGCCCTGTGTTGTCTGTATCTCACCAGATGTGTTTACAGCAGTGTATTCTAATCATTTTACAGATGTATATTTGGATGGAAATAAAAAACCTCCATTCTAGTCTCTGTAACTCTGTGTCAGTAAGGCCGAGAATCACCCTGATACTTCTAACAAAAACTTGAGAGCGTTACCTTTCCAATGATATCAGGCAACTTTTGACCGGTAGTGTAGATAGATAGTTAGGTAGGTAGATGGGTGGGTGGGGGGGGTGGGTAGATAGATAGGTAGGTAGATGGATAGGTGGGTAGATAGATAGATAGGTAGGTAGGTAGGTAGATGGGTGGGTGGGTAGATAGGTAGGTAGGTAGGTAGGTAGATAGGTAGGTATGTAGGTAGGTAGATAGGTAGGTAGGTAGGTAGATGGGTGGGTGGGTGGGTAGATAGGTAGGTAGGTAGGTAGGTAGATAGGTAGGTATGTAGGTAGGTAGGTAGATGGGTGGGTGGGTGGGTAGATAGGTAGGTAGGTAGGTAGGTAGATAGGTAGGTATGTAGGTAGGTAGGTAGATAGGTGGGTGGGTGGGTAGATAGGTAGGTAGGTAGTTAGGTAGGTAGGTAGGTAGGTAGATAGGTAGGTATGTAGGTAGGTAGATGGGTGGGTGGGTAGATAGGTAGGTAGGTAGATGGGAAGGTGGGTAGATGGCTGGGTAGGTAGATAGGTAGGTAGGTAGGTAGATGGGTGGGTGGGTAGATAGATAGGTAGGTAGGTAGGTAGATGGGTGGGTGGGTAGATAGATAGGTAGGTAGGTAGATAGGTAGGTAGGTAGGTAGGTAGATAGGTGGGTGGGTGGGTAGATAGGTAGGTAGGTAGGTAGGTAGATGGGTGTGTGGGTAGATAGGTAGGTAGGTAGGTAGATGGGAAGGTGGGTAGATGGGTGGGTGGGTAGATAGGTAGGTAGGTAGGTAGATGGGAAGGTGGGTAGATGGGTAGGTAGGTAGATAGGTAGGTAGGTAGGTAGGTAGATGGGTAGGTATGTAGGTAGATGGGTAGGTAGGTAGATAGGTAGGTAGGTGGGTAGATGGGTAGGTAGGTAGATAGGTAGGTAGGTAGGTAGATGGGTGGGTGGGTGGGTAGATAGGTAGGTAGGTAGATAGGTAGGTATGTAGGTAGGTAGGTAGATGGGTGGGTGGGTGGGTAGGTAGATAGGTAGGTATGTAGGTAGGTAGGTAGGTAGATAGGTAGGTATGTAGGTGGGTGGGTGGGTAGATAGGTAGGTAGGTAGATAGGTAGGTATGTAGGTAGGTAGGTAGATGGGTGGGTGGGTGGGTAGATAGGTAGGTAGGTAGTTAGGTAGATAGGTAGGTAGGTAGGTAGATAGGTAGGTATGTAGGTAGGTAGGTGGGTGGGTGGGTAGATAGGTAGGTAGGTAGGTGGGAAGGTGGGTAGATGGCTGGGTAGGTAGATAGGTAGGTAGGTAGGTAGATGGGTGGGTGGGTAGATAGATAGGTAGGTAGGTAGGTAGATGGGTGGGTGGGTAGATAGATAGGTAGGTAGGTAGGTAGATGGGTGGGTGGGTAGATAGATAGGTAGGTAGGTAGGTAGATAGGTAGGTAG
>NC_050180.1:34992786-35005286 GCF_008315115.2 Sander lucioperca | reverse complement strand
TACGGTTTCATAATGCTGTCACACACTGTTTTCCCGGAGCCAAAGTTGCAGACATCCTGGCTAAAGTTATGGACCTGATACCCTCATTTCCGACCTCTATCAAACGCATCGTGGTCCATTGTGGACATAACGACATGTCCACTCGGATTCAGGAGTGTGAGCGCACAAGGCGAGACTTTACCACTCTCATTGAGGCTTTAAAAAGCACTGGGAAGTCGGTGTTTATTTCGGGCCCACTTCCATCTCTAGGTCGAGGATCAGGCCTCTTTAGCAGACTACTCTCCCTTAACACCTGGCTCCAGCTCACATGCAGTATTCACAGGATAGGTTTTATTGACAACTTCAATCTGTTTTGGGAACGTGGCTCCCTGTTCAGCAGGGATGGGATTCATCCCAATACACGCGGAAGCCAGATGCTACGTGGAAATTTGCACCACGCCCTGCATACCCAGACCTCTGATTGACTGTTTACATCCCGTAAACACTCCCACAAGCACACTGACCAGACACACTCTCCCAAAGTCAATAATCAGAGATACAGCGCTACACGCCCCTCTGTGCTCCCTTCAGAGCAATCACCCATTCATAATCCCATAACCACCGTGTCTGTCCCCCGACTGAGACCGATTAAACCAAACGCTAACAAAAGAGGTGCTATACTAAACAACCTAATTGGAATTAAAACAACCACTGCAACGATAGAACAGAATAGGAAAATCAAATGTGGACTATTAAATATTAGATCTCTGTCATCGAAAGCATTATTGGTAAACGAATTGATATCAGATAACCACATTGATTTATTCTGCCTCACCGAAACCTGGCTGGGCCATGACGAATATGTTAGTTTAAACGAAGCCACTCCTCCCAGTCATAATAATACCCAAATTCCACGAGGCTCAGGCCGAGGAGGGGGAGTTGCAGCCATATTTGACTCGAGCCTGTTAATTAATCCTAAACCTAAACTAAATTATAACTCGTTTGAAAGCCTTGTTCTTAATCTTCAACACCCAACATGGAAAACAGTACAGCCAATTATATTCGTTGTTGTTTACCGAGCACCAGGTCCATATTCTGAGTTTTTATCTGAATTTTCAGAGTTTTTATCATGCGTAGTCCTTCAATCAGACAAAGTACTTATTGTAGGTGATTTTAATATCCATGTGGACATTGAGAGCAATAGCCTTAGTACTGCTTTCAATTCACTGCTAGATTCTATTGGTTTCAGTCAGAGGGTGCATAAGGCCACGCACTGTTTTAACCACACCCTCGACCTTGTGCTAGAATATGGCATCAAAATTGACGATTTAATAGTATTTCCGCAGAATCCTTTATTATCAGACCATTTTTTAATAACTTTCGAATTCCTACTACCAGACTATACGAAATTAAATAAAAGTTTCTACACTAGATGCTTATCTGACAGTGCTATAGCTAAATTTAAGGAAGCTAGTCCAACAGCACTTAACTCAATGTCATGCCTTAATATAACAGAGGACTGTTATGTTAACTCTAGTCCCTCCCAACTTGATAACTTTGTAGACGCTGCTACGGCCTGCCTACGGACTACTTTAGACTCGGTTGCTCCTCTCAAAAAGAAGATGATGAAGGAAAGGAAACTAGCACCTTGGTATAACTCCCAAACTCGCAAATTAAAACAAATCTCACGAAAACTTGAAAGTAAATGGCGTTCCACCAAACTGGAAGAATCTCGTGTGGATTGGCAAGATAGTCTAAAAATTATAGGAGGGCCCTCAGAAATGCCAGATCAGACTACTACTCAATACTAATAGAAGAAAATAAGAACAACCCAAGGTTTCTTTTCAGCACTGTAGCCAGGCTGACAGATAGTCACAGCTCTATTGAGCCATCTATTCCTATAGCTCTGAGCAGTGATGACTTCATGACCTTTTTTAATGATAAAATTATAACAATTAGAGAAAAAATTCATCACCTTCTGCCCACAGCTTCCAACGACTCACCATTGGGCGCAGGAGGGCTAGAGAGAACGATAAGACCTGATACTTATTTAGACGGCTTTTATCCTTTAGACCTCCAACAATTAATGTTAAGGGTCTCTTCAGCTAAGCCAACTACCTGTCTCTTAGACCCCATTCCAACGAAGCTACTTAAAGAAGCACTACCCGTGGTCAACACCACATTACTAGATACGATCAATATGTCCTTATTAACGGGTCACGTACCGCAGTCTTTTAAAGTAGCTGTGATAAACCTATTCTGAAAAAACCCACCCTCGATCCTGAGGTCTTAGCCAACTATAGACCTATATCTAACCTCCCGTTTCTCTCCAAAATCCTTGAGAAGGTAGTCGCTAATCAATTGTGTGACTTTCTGCATAGAAATAGTCTATTTGAAGACTTTCAGTCAGGATTTAGAATGCATCATAGCACAGAGACGGCACTGGTGAAAATCACTAACAACCTTCTAACTGCTGCTGACAAAGGACTTGTCTCCATACTTGTCTTATTAGATCTTAGTGCTGCATTCGACACTATTGACCATACCATCCTCTTACAGAGACTGGAACATTTAGTTGGCATTAAAGGAATCGCACTAAGCTGGTTTAAGTCCTATTTTTCTGAGCGATCCCAATTTGTTAATATTAACGATAAACCATCCAAATACGCTAAAGTTAGCCATGGCGTTCCTCAAGGCTCAGTGCTTGGACCAATTCTATTCTCTTTATATATGCTTCCTCTAGGCAATATTATTAGGAAACACTCAATTAACTTTCACTGTTACGCAGACGACACCCAATTATATCTGTCAATCAAGCCAGACGAAAGCGGTCAGTTAGCTAAACTTCAAGCGTGCATTAAAGATATAAAATCCTGGATGACCCACAATTTTCTGATGTTGAACACAAACAAAACGGAAGTTATTGTGCTGGGACCCAAGCACAACCGAACTTCATCATCTAAATATATAGCTACCCTAGATGGTATTGCCCTGGCCTCCAGCACTACTGTCAGAAATCTAGGAGTCATTTTTGACCAGGATCTATCCTTTAACGCCCACTTAAAACAAACCTCTAGAACAGCCTTTTTCCATCTTCGTAACATTGCCAAAATCAGGAACATCCTGTCTCAAAACGATGCTGAAAAACTAGTCCATGCATTCGTAACTTCCCGGCTGGACTACTGTAATTCTTTACTATCAGGCTGCTCAAATAAGTCCCTCAAGACCCTCCAGCTGATCCAGAATGCTGCAGCACGTGTTCTGACAAGAACTAACAAAAGAGATCACATTTCTCCTGTATTAGCTTCTCTGCATTGGCTTCCTGTAAAATCCAGGATTGAATTTAAAATCCTTCTCCTGACCTACAAAGCACTAAATGGTCAAGCACCATCATACATAGAAGAGCTTTTAGTACCTTATTGTCCCACTAGAGCACTGCGCTCCCAGAACTCAGAGCTACTTGTGGTTCCTAGAGTCTCTAAAAGTAGAATGGGAGCCAGAGCCTTCAGCTACCAGGCTCCTCTCCTGTGGAACCAGCTCCCAACTTGGGTTCGGGGGGCTGACACCGTCGCCACATTTAAGAATAAACTGAAAACCATCATCTTTGATAAAGCTTATAGTTAGGGAGTGAGGAGTTGCAGCATAGTTGAGTAGAGTAGAGGGAGGCAGGAAGTACAAGCCCGTTCCGGCAGGGGAGAGTGCGAGCCCGGTCCAGGGCCCCTCTCTTTAGCCTGCCTCTCTTAGTTATGCTATTATAACTCTAGACTGCTGTGGGAAGCTCCTTCCAAGGACACAATGAGCCGCTCCCTCTTCTCTCTTTTCACTTGTCTCCTTTTGTGTGCATCTTAGTCCCAGAAATGCCTGTTACTAACCTAGCTCTGGGGAGTTTTCTCCCCGGAGTCCCTTTGCTTCTTCTTCACCCAGAACATCGCCTTGGAATTGGGTGGCACCTACACCGGGGTCCTGGGTGCAGCTGACGCTATGGACTTACTACACCCTGCTACGCTCTGCGTTTCCCCGCAGTGTCCGACTGCGTCCTGCCGCGTCCAACCGCGTCCACCCAGGCTGCTGTGCCACACTACACCCCGTAACGCCCTGCTGTGCCCTACTATGACATGAACTACTATGACTACCATTGTGATCACTGCTTCACTATCTTTATTATGACTATTATTGCCACCATTCACCACTCCCCCAACTGGTGCCGTCAGACACCGCCTACCAAGAGTCTGGGTCTGTCTGAGGTTTCTTCCTAACAAAAAAGGGAGTTTTTCCTCGCCACTGTCGCAATAGCTACTGCTAATGCTTGCTCTTGAGGCAACCACTGTAATAGTTGGGGCTTCGTAAAGTACAGAGTTTGATCTAGACCTACTCTATCTGTAAAGTGTCTCGAGATAACTCTTGTTATGATTTGATACTATAAATAAAATTGAATTGAATTGAAAATTGAATATATATATATATATATATATATTATATGCGCATATTTGGCGGGGGGGTTTAGGCGTCCTTCCTCAAGAAAATGTGACGTTTTTCAATTTAAAAATACATTTTTGTGTCTCTTTGTAGTCGTGTTACAGTCTCTTTTTGGTCATTTGTATTTTCTTTGGGGTAGTTTTGGGTCTCTGTGGTCATTTGGTGTCTCTTTGTAGTGGGTTTAGGCCTCCTGCACACTGGCTGCGTGGCGTGAGCGTGGCGTGAGCGTAGCGTGAGTGAGCGTGGCATGTCCGTTGCGTGGCAGCTGCGTGACGTTATCTATATCTTTGCGGCGCTGCTGCTGCTGCTAGCCCTGTCTGTACACATGTATGTTTCCCATTGATAAAATGAAATAATAGCGTGTTCTTCCACTTTATTTTGTCAATATTTTTGTGTTTGTACATTTGTTTGCACATATTTCGATATATATATATTTTATATTTCAATTCTCTTTCCTGAGATAATAAAGTCCATGTTATTGTTTTACAATACGCTCACACCACGCAGCTGACACGCTCACGCCACGCAGCGGACACGCTCACGCCACGCAGCTGACACGCTCACGCCACGCAGCTGACACGCTCACGCCACGCAGCTGACACGCTCACGCCACGCAGCTGACACGCTCACGCCACGCAGCTGACATGCTCACGCCACGCAGCTGACACGCTCACGCCACGCAGCTGAAACGCTCGCATCACGCAGCTGACACGCTCACACCACGCAGCTGAAACGCTCACACCACGCAGCTGACACGCTCACGCCACGCAGCTGACACGCTCACGCCACGCAGCTGACACGCTCACGCCACGCAGCTGAAACGCTCACGCCACGCAGCTGAAACGCTCACGCCACGCAGCTGAAACACGCTCACGCCATGCTCACGCTCACGCCAGGCTCACCCCACGCAGTTGACACGCTCACGCCACGCAGCTGACATGCTCACGCCACGCTCACCCCACGCAGCTGACACGCTCACGCCATGCTCATGCCACGCAGCTGACAGGCTCTCAAACTCAACTCTCAAAAAAAGCTTAAAGACCAAACTTAAACCTGAAGGCGTTCAACTACAACCATTATATCTGATATAAGGAAAGTCTTTTAGTTTCATCCATTCTCCTCAGGTGCTCCACCTAACCCTGTTAGATACCGTACGTTCATACAGCTGTGTGTTACATGTGGACCCCCGTGTCGTCTTTGTTCTAACACTAAATGTATTTCTGATCGCAGCCTCTTCATCAACGAGCCGCAGAGAGAGAAGCCGCAGCGCAGCAGAAAGGAAGGTGAAATTACACCGACCGTATTAACCTTTTCACTCCATGAATGAAAATCACGTTTCTGAGACTTTTTTTTTCGCCCTGTCAGAAGAATGAGCTAAAACCTCTGGAGTAAATCATTGAATCTGGTTAAAGACAAGAAGGCAAGGGATGCACCGAATCCAGATTTTTGGGGTTCGGCTGAATACCGAATCCACTGGTTAAGATTCTGCTGAATCCTCGTCCCATCCTCAGTCCATGAACAGTAAACTCATTAATGAAGTAACCAGTGACTGTCCTTCCTTTGCCGTACCTGAAGTTGCTGCATTCTGGCTGCTGTCTGTAGATTCCTTCATGCACAACTCGTATTCTTCCAGATGTTTCCTACCAGATGTTGTAACAGCGGTGATGTTGTGTATAGTTTAGGGTCCTCGCCACCACCAGACTAATCAGCATTGCAGATTGAACATGTAGCTGGACTTGAATGGCCTTCTTTTGACTGAAAGTACTGCCAAACTACACTTTTTCAGCTCACGAGTTCCATTTTCACTTCCTCACAGCCTACTGCATTGAACGCTCCACCTACGTAAACACCTTCCCGTAATCAACGGCGCCGTCATACAGCGACCAGCGTAGGGCGCGGAGTGCAAGCGTAGGGTTCGGTTCGCTGGGAAAAAATTCTAATGTTCAGCAGAAACCCAACCCCGTCAAAAAGCCCAATATTCAGCCGAATCAGAAGCCGAATCCTGGATTCAGGGCATCCCAGGTTGAGACACTTAAGTTAACTTGAGATAGATTTATGTTTATTTAATTACTTTCTTTCTTTTCTTTCTTTTTTTTTGCATTTTTAAAACACAGAATGCACATAACATTAAGAGGAATAATCAATCAATCATTTTTAGCCGCTACTCAACTTCCAGTTTATTTAAATCCTATAAAAAGTAAAGTAAAATACACAAAGAATGAATAAGTTGTTGACCTAAAACTATCACTGGTGCAGGTTTAATGGACAGCAGCCCGTCGGCCATTATCGGCACCTCTACGCCCAGCTGGACGCCTTTCAGAGGAGGAACACGGAGGACATCCTCCCTCCTCCTCCTCCTCCTCTTCCTCTTCCTCCTCCTACTCCTCCTCTTCAGGAGAGAGAGAGGGAGCGATGTGAAGAGCACACGGTGGAACCGTACCAGCTGTGAGTGACCGTACACCGTATAGATATCATTTCATTTCTGCCTTTATTAGAGAGGAAAGCTGAGATATGAAAGGGGAGAGAGAGGTGGGGGGGACATGCAGGAAAACTGTCACAGGTTGGATTCGAACCCTAGACCTTCTGCGTCGAGCAATAAACCTCTGCACATGTGCGCCCGCTCTACCAACTGAGCTACCCGGCCACCCTAGTCATGTTTTTGATACTATTTACAGGATATATTTTGCTGTTAAAAGCTGCACTTTGAAGTTTATTTTCATGAAACTAAACATTGTTTTAGATACTATTCATGGTCAGTATTTTTTTTTACAGGAAAAGTGATTTAATGTATCTACATTTTTAATAACCTGTCTAAAGAGCCAATCCCAATGAATCCCAGGGTGAAGTTACATGATAGCACTGGATAATGAGGGTATCGTGAGTAGGGATAGAGCGATTATCAGCCCAGCCGCGAGGGGACTGAACACCTGAGAGATGAAAAAACACTGACGCGCTGAAGCTAAAATATCAACCGTTTATTCCTCCACACGTAAAATATAACTAGTACTGCAGTTACCAAATGCAAAATGACTTTGTGATGCCAATAAGTGTGCGAGTTCGGTCAACAGAAAGTGTTCGCTCCCAGGCTCACCCCCTCTCTGTCAAAGCCCAAAAACCAGGTGAACACGCCCACCACCTACAATATCAGCGCTTAACATTAGTGATAGACCGATTATCGGCCCTGGCTGATAATCATTTAACCCTTGTCTTGTCTTCCCGTCGACCTGCAACTTTTAGTTTTTCTGGGTCAAAATGTAAAACTAAACTTGGTCGACACTTTTTTTTTTGTCACTTTTTCCGAAGATTTTCTGTTCTTTTTGTGTTCTATTTTGCCTGGTTTTCTTAAAAAATGCGATGGAATATGCGGGATATTTACCACGAAGGTCTATATAAAAGAGACTTCAGATACAGTATTAGGGGACCACTAAGGTCTATATAAAGAGACTTCAGATACAGTATTAGGGGACCACTAAGGCCTATATAAAGAGACTTCAGATACAGTATTAGGGGACCACTAAGGTCTATATAAAAGAGACTTCAGATACAGTATTAGGGGACCACTAAGGTCTATATAAAGAGACTTCAGATACAGTATTAGGGGACCACTAAGGTCTATATAAAGAGACTTCAGATACAGTATTAGGGGACCACTAAGGTCTATATAAAAGAGACTTCAGATACAGTATTAGAGGACCACTAAGGTCTATATAAAGAGACTTCAGATACAGTATTAGGGGACCACTAAGGTCTATATAAAGAGACTTCAGATACAGTATTAGGGGACCACTAAGGTCTATATAAAAGCATCCAAAAGGCAGCATGTCATGGGACCTTTAACAACCTGACATCACACAAGTTTGACAGTTGTTTCCTTAAAAAAACAACACAAAAGGGAGATGGGAAAGGGAAGGAAGGAAAGAAGACTGAAGAAAGGAAGTACGTAAAGGAGGAAGGGAATAAATGCAGAGAAGGAAGGAAGGATGAAAGGAAGGAGGATTTCATTCTACTGTCCCAGAGGAGAGAATAAACTAGAAAATATTCACATTTAACCAGCTGGAATCAGAGAAGTTTATTTGATTAATCGATGATCAAAATAGTGGGCGATTAATTTAATAGTTGACAAGTAATGGATTCATCTTTGCAGCTTCTGTTTAGTTTGTGATGTACACTGTATTATTAACGATATTTCCCCCCCACGCCCCCCCGCTGTGCGTCAGTGTTGCTGCAGCGCGTGATGAATACCTGCAGAGGAGACACGAGGCCAACCAGTACAAGCTGAGAGCAGAGAAACAGCTGGTAGGACACATTTCTGATTATTACATTAGTGATTTTAGCAACTAATTCCTTCCAGTTTAGCTAAATCTAGTCAGTGAGCCAATCAGCATGCAGCATGCTTCTACCAAGATCTCATGATGTCTGTGATTGGCTGTCTAGCGTTACACGTCGTAGAGACATGCAAACGCTAACAATGGCACTGCGTCTGCAACCTTTGACCTTTCCTCTCTGACCCTCAGGGTCTGCGTCCGTGTACGGCTGAGCGCAACAGGAAGCCCAGCGGTCAGGAGCAGGAAGTGGGACAACCTGAACACCAACATGCACCTCAGGACAGGAGACAGGAGGGACAGCAGGTAGGACACTCAGGAGACATTATAGTGAAGAGACACCAGGTAGGACACACAGGAGACATAGTGAAGGGACAGCAGGTAGGACACATAGGAGACATTATAGTGAAGAGACAGCAGGTAGGACACACAGGAGACATCATAGTGAAGGGACAGCAGGTAGGACACATAGGAGACATCAGCTGAAGGAGTTGCTAACTCCGCCCAAACAGCTGACGGATTCATGTGACGCTTCAGAGGAAAGGACGTCTCTTCCCTCTAAAACACATTTGCTCGTTGCCTCTCTCCTCCCATGATTTCGTGGCGTCTCTCCCGCTCGGTGGGAGGGACTAAGACGCGAGGAAGGGAGGCAAGTGGAGGAGTCGGGCAGGCAGGTTAAGGGCTATGAGATGCAACGATTGACTCTTGAGGTGGAAAGTAGCTACATACATTTACTAAAGTACTGCATTTAGATTAGATCTTTTTTTCTGGGGTGGGGGGGGGGGGCATTTTAGGCCTTTAATTCCACAGGACAGATGGAGACATGAAGGGGAGAGAGAGGGGGGAATGACCTGCAGCAAAGGGCCACGGGTCGGAGTCAAACCCGCGGCCACTGCGTTGAGGAGTAAACCTCTATATGTGCGCCTGCTCTACCAGCTGAGCTAACCTGTCCATTAAAGTACCGTATTTAGTACAAATGTGAAGTACTTGAGTATTTATATATATGTGTGTGTGTGTGTGTGTGTGTGCGTGCGTGCATGTGTGTGCGTGCGTGTGCGCGCGTATGTGTGTTTGTGTGCGTGTATGTGCGTGTGTGTGTGTGTGTGTGCGCGTGCGCGCGTATGTGTGTGTTTGTGTGCGTGTATGTGTGCGTGCGTGCGTGTGTGTGTGCGCGCGTGTGCGTGCGTGTGCGTGCGTGCATGTGTGTGCGTGCGTGTGCGCGCGTATGTGTGTTTGTGTGCGTGTATGTGCGTGTGCGTGTGTGTGTGTGTGCGCGTGCGTGTGCGCGCGTATGTGTGTGTTTGTGTGCGTGTATGTGTGCGTGCGTGCGTGTGTGTGTGCGCGCGTGTGCGTGCGTGTGTGCGTGCGTGTGTGCGTGCGTGCGTGTGTGCGTGCGTGCGTGCGCGTGTATGTGTGCGTGCGTGTGTGTGTGTGTGCGTGCGTGTGTGCGTGCGTGCGTGCGTGCGTGTGTGCGTGCGTGCGTGTGCGTGTATGTGTGCGTGCGTGCGTGCGTGTGTGTGTGCGTGTGTGTGTGTGTGTGTGTGTGTGTGTGTGCAGGAATACCTGCGTCAGCTGGACGTTATCCGACAGCAGTACCACCAGGAGATGAGACAGATGAGGCTGAGAGCTGAGGTCCAGGTACAGTCTTTATGTCTCTTCAGGCTCCAGGACAGCGGTCACGGTTGAAATGTCTCATGGACAGTTTCTGCTTTTAATCCCTTAATCTGTTGCAAGGCAGCTGGCAGGTGAGCTGTGCAATGATGTGTCTGGGTGATCCTTAACGACATTACAGTACTGAACTGTTATGAGATAACAGGGAGACTTCTTCCATCTTGTGAAGGGCTCATTGCACTCCTCTTGTAATGTAATGAGAACAGACATCAGCTCCTTCTGTCAGCCCAGATATTCAGAGCAACTCTTAGTCAGTGTGAATTTATACCTGTCTCAACATTATCTAATAAAACAGAGTAAAACATGACTATATTTTCATTCCAACAGCCTCCGCCACAACACAAACAAGGAACCTTTGTGGTGGAGAAACCCAGAGACCCAGAGAGACCTTCTGCAGACAGCGAAGAGCAGCAGAGAGCTCCTCCTGCACAGGTGAAGTCAGATTCCCTCTGGCCGTCAGGACTTTCCTCCGAGAAAAGCCTCCAGTGCCGTTTTTTACTCTTCTTTCAATGAAGGAATACTTTCTAATTTGGATAAAACTTGCGTGATAGCTACGCTCATCTCATCCGTGGAAGCCGCCACGTTGTTTAGACTGAACAGTCTAAACAGCTGTTGCGTCACACCTAAACCCACCTCAAAACCAACGCTGATTGGTCGGTCGTTTGGCGAACGGCTCCAAATTTTCTCTAGTCTCAAGATGCCAGACTGATCTGCGAGTGGAAAACTGGAGCTCGCCAGATCAGGACGCTCTCACGAGACTACTAGAATTTAGCAAATCCAGCAAAACAGTGATTACATTTTCTAAGTAGGCTAGCACACCGCTGACTCTCAACAAGCTCTTTCACAGCCTGGATATGCAAACTCTCTGCTTCTGGGGGGAATTTCTGAGTCTCAAAGTCGGTAAATTTGCCAAATTCTGCTTTAAGTGTTGCGTAATTGAAAGTTGAAAAACAAGTTTCCAATGTTTTCAGTTTGGCGCACAACTAGGTGGGCCAAAATGTAGCGTGAACCTAAATTGATATGCGGGCTGGATCAAAATTAGCGAGGGGGCCGGATTTAGCCCGCGGGCCTTGAGTTTGACACGTGCTGTAACCTGTTAACATGGGAGCCGAAATAAAAACGGACACGCCACGCAGCCGACACGCTCACGCCACGCAGGCGGCGTGCAGGAGGCCTAAGGGCGCTGACACACAGAGCCGATTATTGGCCGTCGGACCGTCTGGCGAGGTTGGTGACTCGAGTCTGTTCGGTGTGTCCCGTGCCGTCGTCCGTTGGAGGAGCCGTCGGCCTTCATTTTGGCCGACCTGACATGCTCAGTCAGAGACAGGGCAGTCGGGACTCACCCGGAAATGGCGAGCGGGATGAGCGTGACTAGAGTCTCAAAATCTGACGAAAATTTTAAAATTTTAAACTGACCTTTGTTGATCTGAAATGAAGACAGATTCAGCAACTGCACGGCCTATTTCCCCTTTAAAATGTTTCCAGAAACACGTTTCGGTGAACTATTTTAGTCCAATATGAGATCGTATTCTGACAGTCTGGCTGTGAATTTCCGGAGAAAAAAGACCCATGTGACGCGTTCGTCCAATCAGCTGCCGGTTTTTATTTTCTGGGAAACAATACAGAGCAGCGCCGCCTGCTGCTATGGAGACGTATTACGTTTCGCGCACGCGCAGAACGTACGCTCAAGTCGGCGTCTCCTCAGTGTGTTCTGAGGCATTTTTTTGGACCTCGGGGACCCGACTGATCAGTCCGGCTGGCTTTACTGCCGACGGTCGGCCGTCTGGTTGGCGTGTAAGCAGCTTAAGACATGTTCATCCCACAGGCTCTGCTGTGTTAGTCTCTAACAGTGTCTCGCTCTCCTGCTGCAGGACATGGAAGCAGCTCTGAGGAAGATCAGAGAGGAGAACAGAGAGCAGAGGAGAGCACTGGAGAGGAAACACAAAGACAAGGTGACCAAACTCAGACAAGTTAGGCCACGTCCACACGTACCAAAACCATCTTCCCCCCCGTCTTCCCTGGCATCGTTTCAGGAATGTATGCGTCGTAAGA
>NC_050180.1:34982786-34987786 GCF_008315115.2 Sander lucioperca | reverse complement strand
ACTAGTTACTTTAGTTACTAGTTACTTTAGTTACTCCGCTACATTCATCTGTTACAGCTTTAGTTACTAGTTACTTTAGTTACTAGTTACTTTAGTTACTCCACTACATTCATCTGTTACAGCTTTAGTTACTAGTTACTTTAGTTACTAGTTACTTTACACATTCAGATTACTGCACACAGAACACATGTAGTTTATAAAATCTGATGTTTGATTATAAAGTAAACTAGACAAATCTGACAACCTGAACTGTGTTTGCTGTCAGATTCAGAGGCAGAGAAGGCCAGAGCAGAAGAGGAAGAGGAGGAGGAAGAGGAGGAGGAAGAGGAGGAGGAAGAGGAGGACTCTGATGTGGAGATGGATGAAGAGCGTCTGGAGCCGAGATCAGACGATGACGACACGTAAGTCAGCAATCACAACCACGGGGCAATTTAAATTGATCTGAAATATAATTAAACAATCCAGAAAAGTAGAGAGGAAGGTTAAAGCTCCCATGACATGCTGCTTTTTGGATGCTTTTATATAGACCTTAGTGGTCCTCTAATACTGTATCTGAAGTCTCTTTATATAGACCTTAGTGGTCCCCTAATACTGTATCTGAAGTCTCTTTATATAGACCTTAGTGGTCCTCTAATACTGTATCTGAAGTCTCTTTATATAGACCTTAGTGGTCCCCTAATACTGTATCTGAAGTCTCTTTATATAGACCTTAGTGGTCCTCTAATACTGTATCTGAAGTCTCTTTTATATAGACCTTAGTGGTCCCCTAATACTGTATCTGAAGTCTCTTTATATAGACCTTAGTGGTCCTCTAATACTGTATCTGAAGTCTCTTTATATAGACCTTAGTGGTCCCCTAATACTGTATCTGAAGTCTCTTTATATAGACCTTAGTGGTCCTCTAATACTGTATCTGAAGTCTCTTTATATAGACCTTAGTGGTCCCCTAATACTGTATCTGAAGTCTCTTTATATAGACCTTAGTGGTCCCCTAATACTGTATCTGAAGTCTCTTTATATAGACCTTAGTGGTCCCCTAATACTGTATCTGAAGTCTCTTTATATAGACCTTAGTGGTCCCCTAATACTCTCTCTCTCTGTCTCCCTCTCCCTCTCTCCCCCGCCTCTCTCTCTCCCTCTCTCCCTCTCCCTCTCTCTCTCTGTCTCCCTCTCTCCCCCGCCTCTCTCTCTCCCTCTCTCTCTCTCTCTCTCTCTGTCTCTCTCTCCCTCTCCCTCTCTCTCTCTGTCTCTCTCTCCCTCTCTCCCCCGCCTCTCTCTCTCTCTCTCTCTGTCTCTCTCTCTCTCCCTCTCCCCCCCGCCTCTCTCTCTCTCTCTCTCTCCCTCTCTCCCCCGCCTCTGTCTCTGTCTGTCTCTCTCTCTGTCTCTCTCTCTCCCCCACCTCTCTCCCCCGCCTCTCTCTCTCTCCCCCGCCTCTCTCTCCCTCTCTCTCTCTCTCCCTCTCTCTCCCTCTCTCTCTCTCTCTCTCCCTCTCTCTCTCTCTCTCCCTCTCTCTCTCTCTCTCTCTCTCCCTCTCTCTCTCTCTCCCTCTCTCTCTCTCTCCCTCTCTCTCTCCCTCTCTCTCTCTCTCCCTCTCTCTCTCCTCTCTCTCTCTCTCCCTCTCTCTCTCCCTCTCTCTCTCTCTCCCTCTCTCTCTCTCTCTCCCTCTCTCTCTCTCTCTCTCTCTCTCCCTCTCTCTCTCTCTCCCTCTCTCTCTCTCTCCCTCTCTCTCTCCCTCTCTCTCTCTCCCTCTCTCTCTCTCTCTCTCTCTCCCTCTCTCTCTCTCTCTCTCTCTCTCTCTCTCAGGAACTTTGAGGAGTCGGAGGACGAGCTGAGAGAAGCGGTGGCCGACTCCATGAACAACCTGTTTGTGATGGAGGACGAGAGCTCTGACGAGGCGGAGCGCCCGGAGGACAGGGCGGCGGTGGCGGCCGGTGGGACGGAGGAGAACGGGGGCGGAGGCGCGGCGAGCGCAGCAGACTCTCGACAGATCCAACAACAGCAGGCCGAGGATTCACAGGCTTCCTCTGAGCCTGAAGAACGAGCCGCTCAGACGACCACACGACTAAAGTAAAGGCCAACTGATGGTCGTTTCCATCCACTCCTGTTGTTAGGCTCAGTGTTGTAGTCGAGTCCGAGTCAAGTCTCGAGTCCCCAACGTTCGAGTCCAAGTCGGAAATCTCAAAGAATAGTCCGACTCGAGTCACAAGTCCAGGACTCCATCACTGCCCCCTGCACGTTAAGCCGCCTGCACCTGATAAGCAATTTGCTCTCTGCGCACGCAACATAGATAGATAGATAGATAGATAGATAGATAGATAGATAGATAGATAGATTTTTATTGATCCCAAAAAAATGGGAAATAACAGTGTTGCAGCAGCAAAAATATCAGACACACAGCACACATACAGAGTAAACATTAAATAATAGGAAAACAATATACATGAAATAATAATAGAATACTACACAAGCAATATTTTTGAAATATATACAATTTGGTATCATGACTTCGCGTAAACACACACGCCGACTTTCTTAAGCCAAGTGGCGTGTTATCCGTACTAGAGGATGGATACCTGAACATACGTATGTATGTATATGTACATATGCTTGTTGCCGCGTGTGCGCTGACGCCTCATCTGTTGACATTTCCAAATTCCTTCCTACAAACGTACATGTGTCATTAGTTTGAGAAAAAAATGAGATTTCACCTGTGTCGGGCTCAGACAGAAAAATGCGGCCCGATCCGCACTCTAATCTGTACGCATTTTGATCTATCCGCGTGTACGTCTACGCTGTATACAGTGGACGTAAACATACACGCCACTTGCCGTGTTATCGCGAGAAGAAAGCTACGGTTGAGTTTAGGAAAAGAAGAACGGGGTTGGCTTTACACAAACGTGAGAGCGAGGAAACGCCACACGCGGGACGCGATCCCTGCTCTCCTGGGTGAACGTCCTGTGTTTGACCCATCCACCAACCTCCCTACGTGGATTTTCGCCAATCATTTCCTTAATAAATGAGGTTTATTGACTATGCAATCCAAACAGTGTAAAACTAGGAATGAGTTGGTGTTAGTGGTGTTCGTACACGGTAGTGAAAAGAAGAAAAAAAACGCCAAAAAAACAATGAAAAAAGGGACAAATGTGGCGCCGAGTGCACGGTCCAATGGAAGACACGCGAGGGTTAAAAAGCAGTTGAAGACTTTGCTATTCAAACAGGCTTTTAGTCTTATTTTTCTGATTTGACAACGTGACATCCATGACTTTGCGTAGACATACACGCCCACTTTCTTAAGCCCAAGTGGCGTGTTATCTGGACGCATTTTGAGCTCTCCGCGTGCGTGTCTACGCCCTATACAGCGGACGGCGGTCTGCGACGTCACAGCGTAAACACACGCGCCACGTGGCACTTTCTAAAGCCACGTGGCGCGTTATTGCGAGGCTACTTCACACGCGGGTTTTAGGGAAACAAGAAACGGACAAACGGTTGGGATTAGGAAAAGAATAACGGGGTTGAGTTTAGGAAACGCCACACGCGGGACCCGATCCCCGGTCTCCTGGGTGACAGCCCTGTGTTTGACCCATCCTCCCCCTTAACCAACCGCCCTACACAGATTTTCACCCTTTCATACTGCGTTGATAAACACGCTCAAAGGCAAGTATGCGTCTTGATAACGCGCCAATAATGGCAAAGTTGGCGCGTCATACTTACGCCACTTCATGAGATCAGTCTGGTGCACGGCTAGGTAGGGCGCAGAGAGCTAAGCGCAGCGCAAGTAAATGTCATCAAGGGTGGCAAGGAAGCTATTTCCCATTGCTAGGTAACCACATGCTGTAAAGTTGCTAAAAAAGTTCAGCGGCAACTTGGTCACAGTTGTAATAATTTGAACTTTGAGCGCAAATCCGGCGCCAGGCGTAGGCCCCGTTCTCCCAGCAGCTTAACAGTTACAGACTACATTTATATCAACATCTTATATCACATTTTCATGAGCTTCCGAGTCCTATTTGAACGCCCGAGTCCAGAGAACAGTGACTCGAGTCAGACTCGAGTACTCCATCACTAGTTCGGTCGTAAGCCGCGATACTTTGTCTCTCGCTCGTTCACAGAAATAATTGTGTGACGATAGCAAAAAAGCTTGTTGGAGAATTTGACCAATCACTGTGTGAAGTGGGTGTGAATGTTTGAATTGCCCATTTTTATATCAGAATTTTGGGTTTCTTTGAAACAAATTGCCCCAAAATAACATGCTCGCGTGGATGTATGTTGTTTGGAAGCCATGTAACATTCTTGGCAGGTAAAATTAATCATTACTTTCATTGAATTGTGGGTGTTTTTCAATTTTATAGCATTTAAAATAAACTGTGACCCACTCAAGCCCCCTTTTGGTATCACTCACACACACACACACACTCACACACACTCACACACACACACACTCACACACACACACACACACACACACACACACACACACACACACACACACACTCACACACACTCACACACACACACTCACACACACACACACACACACACACACACACACACACTCACACACACACACACACACACACACACACACACTCACACACACTCACTCACTCATGCACTTACACACACAAATACACACACACACTCACTCACTCACACACACGTGTGCACATACGCACGCACACACACACACACACTCACTCAGTCACTCACACACACACACTCACACACACAGACACACACTCACACATATACATGTGCACGCACACACACACACACTCACACTTACTCATGCACTTACACACAAATACACACACACACACACACTCACTCACGCACACACACACACACACACTCACTTACTCACACACAGACACACACTCACATATACATGTGCACGCATACGCACGCACGCACACACACACATATATACATGTGCACGCATACGCACGCACGCACACACACACACATATATACATGTGCACGCATACGCACGCACGCACACACAC